>NC_141829.1:2057896-2077896 GCF_982586985.1 Callionymus lyra
GGGCACGAGGGCATGAGGAGACGAGGGGACGAGGGGACGAGGGGACGAGAAGACGAGGAGACGAGGGGACGAGGGGACGAGAAGACGAGGAGACGAGGAGACGAGGGGACGAGGGGATGAGGGGACGAGGAGACCAGGAGACCAGGGGACCAGGGGACAAGAAGACGAGAAGACGAGGAGACGAGGAGACGAGGAGACGAGAGGACGAGGGGACGAGGGGACGAGGAGACGAGAAGACGAGAAGACGAGGGGACGAGGGGACGAGGTGACGAGGTGACGAGGAGACAAGGAGACGAGGAGACGAGGAGACGAGAGGACGAGAGGACGAGGAGACGAGGAGACGAGCAGACGAGGAGACGAGAGGACGAGAGGACGAGAGGACGAGGAGACGAGGAGACGAGGAGACGAGAGGACGAGAGGACGAGGAGACGAGGAGACGAGGAGACAAGGAGAAGAGGAGACGAGAAGACGAGGAGACGAGGAGACGAGAGGACGAGAGGACGAGGAAACGAGGAGAAGAGGAGACAAGGAGACGAGGAGACGAGAAGACGAGGAGACGAGGAGAAGAGGAGACGAGAAGACGAGGAGACGAGGAGACGAGGGGACGAGAAGACGAGGGGACGAGGGGACGAGGAGACAAGGAGACGAGGGGACGAGGGGACGAGGAGACGAGAAGACGAGAAGACGAGGGGACGAGGGGACGAGGGGACGAGGGGACGAGGAGACGAGGAGACCAGGGGACGAGGGGACGAGGAGACGAGGGGACGAGGAGACGAGGAGACGAGGAGACGAGGAGACGAGGGGACGAGGGGACGAGGAGACGAGGGGACGAGGAGACGAGGAGACGAGGAGATGAGGAGACGAGGGGAAGAGAGGACGAGAAGACGAGGAGACGAGGAGACGAGAGTTTGTTTCCTGGTGAAAACGAAGCTCAATTATCTCCAGGAATGTTTGGACGCTCGAGTCTTTCTTCTGCTGAAGGTGATGAAGACGAAACGATGGACGCGACTTAATCACGTTGATCAGCCTCGTCCTCCAGGAACGATGAACATCTTCACACGACAAACACTGATGAACGGAGGAGAAGATGTTACGATATGAACCAGATCTCGAGTCGAGACGAAGAAGAACGAGACGTTGTCCTGACGTCTCCTCTGAAGCTGCTGAAGCTGCTGAAGCTGCTGAGTGGACGAGCACTGGAGCGGCTGCAGCTGGAGATCATTATCGTGAACGTCTCGCTCTTAAGGTCGTCAAGTGGGAGCACCTGTAGCAACATGGCCGCCACACAATGCAGCACCTGTGCGAGCAACACCTGCGCGTCCCAAGAACAACAGCAGGAGCTGAAGCAGCAATTTGTCGCACTTATCGAACTGATCTGGAACGATCTGGAACCATCTGGAACCATCTCGAACCATCTCGAACGATCTCTAACGATCTCGAACGATCTCGAACCATCTCGAACGATCTCTAACGATCTCGAACCATCTCGAACCAGCTCGAACCATCTCGAACGATCTCGAACCATCTCGAACCATCTCGAACGATCTCGAACCATCTCGAACCATCTCGAACGATCTCGAATGATCTCGAACGATCTCGAACGATCTCGAACGATCTCGAACGATCTCGAACGATCTCGAACGATCTTGAGCGATCGCGAATGATCGCGAATGATCTCGAACGATCTGGAACGATCTCGAATGATCTTGAACGATCTCAAACGATCTCAAACGATCTTGAACGATCTCGAACGATCTCTAACAATCTCGAACGATCTCTAACAATCTCGAACGATCTCTAACAATCTCGAACGATCTTGAACGACCTCAAACGATCTTGAACGATCTCGAACGATCTGTAACAATCTCGAACGATCTTGAACGATCTCAAAGGATCTTGAACGATCTTGAACGATCTCTAACAATCTCGAACGATCTCTAATAATCTCGAACGATCTCTGACAATCTCGAACGATCTTGAACGATCTCAAAGGATCTTGAACGATCTTGAACGATCTCTAACAATCTCGAACGATCTCGGGCGATCTCGAACGATCTCGAACGATCTCAAACGATCTAGAACGATCTCGAACGATCTCTAACAATCTCGAACGATCACTAACAATCTCGAACGATCTCGAACGATCTCAAGCGATCTTGAACGATCTCGAACGATCTCTAACAATCTCTAACAATCTCGAACGATCTCTAACAATCTTGAACGATCTCTAACAATCTAGAACGATCTCGAACGATCTCGAACGATCTCGAACGATCTCAAACGATCTCTAACAATCTCGAACGATCTCGGGCGATCTCGAACGATCTCGGGCGATCTCGAACGATCTCAAACGATCTAGAACGATCTCGAACGATCTTTAACAATCTCGAACGATCTCTAACAATCTCGAACGATCTCGAACGATCTCAAGCGATCTTGAACGATCTCGAACGATCTCTAACAATCTCTAACAATCTCGAACGATCTCTAACAATCTCGAACGATCTTGAACGATCTCAAACGATCTAGAACGATCTCGAACGATCTCTAACAATCTCGAACGATCTCTAACAATCTCGAACGATCTCTAACAATCTCGAACGATCTCGAACGATCTCCAACGATCTTGAAGAGAGGACGAGAGGACGAGGAGACGAGGAGACGAGAGGACGTCAGAAAAATTTGCTTAAAAATTATAGTAATAATAAGAAAACGACCACACACACACACACACACACACACACACACACACACACACACACACACACACACACACACACACACACACACACACACACACACACACACACACACTCACACACACGTGAACTGCAACTTTTGTTCTAGAGGTTTGATTGGCAGTTACTCCACATGTCATTCAAGAACATCATCGTCCTGAAGGTTGAACGTCTGAGATGAACGAAGGAATCACGACTTAAAACCATCGTCTTCACTCCTGGTTCAGCGTCCACTCACTCGAGAACATGTTTCCTCAGACGCTCCAAAGCAAACAGTGTTGAGGGCGAGCGAGCGACGGCGCCGTCAGGGTGGTCAGCGTCGGGGGGGCCGGGGGGCCCGTCAGGGCGTCTGAGCCCCGGGACAATACTCTACAGTGGACCTGCATGAGTGACCTGTGGACGTCACGGGACTCCAAGAATGTCCTCCTGCTGGGATCACACATGTTCGTCCACTCAGGTTTGTTTGGAGGCGAGTCGAGCGTTTTTATCTTCCACACGTTAACAGATCCGTCGACGAAGGTAACCTGTGACCTTGAAGCTCGACCTCTGCAGACACGACGACCTTCTCGGGACGATTCACATGAAACCAAAATATATTTATCGACTGATGTGCCTGACCTTTGACCTTATTTTATTAGGTTATTATGCGTTTATTATTATTTCTTATGACATAACTTTTGTAGTTTTAATTCATATTGAAGTTACTCATTCAAGTAAATCATCAATACTACACATATATACTTGTTACTACACTATCACAACACCAGAGTCAATTACTGGACAATACTACACATATATCCTTGTTACTACACTATCACAACACCAGAGTCAAGTAATGGACAATACTACACATATATACTTGTTACTACACTATCACAACACCAGAGTCAAGTACTGGACAATACTACACATATATACTTGTTACTACACTATCACAACACCAGAGTCAAGTACTGGACAATACTACACATATATACTTGTTACTACACTATCACAACACCAGAGTCAAGTACTGGACAATACTACACATATATACTTGTTACTACACTATCACAACACCAGAGTCAAGTACTGGACAATACTACACATAGATACTTGTTACTACACTATCACAACACCAGAGTCAAGTACTGGACAATACTACACATATATACTTGTTACTACACTATCACAACACCAGAGTCAAGTACTGGACAATACTACACATATATACTTGTTACTACACTATCACAACACCAGAGTCAAGTACTACACAATACTACACATATATACTTGTTACTACACTATCACAACACCAGAGTCAAGTACTGGACAATACTACACATATATACTTGTTACTACACTATCACAACACCAGAGTCAAGTACTACACAATACTACACATATATCCTTGTTACTACACTATCACAACACCAGAGTCAAGTACTACACAATACTACACATATATACTTGTTACTACACTATCACAACACCAGAGTCAATTACTACACAATACTACACATATATACTTGTTACTACACTATCACAACACCAGAGTCAAGTACTGGACAATACTACACATATATACTTGTTACTACACTATCACAACACCAGAGTCAAGTACTGGACAATACTACACATATATACTTGTTACTACACTATCACAACACCAGAGTCAAGTACTACACAATACTACACATATATACTTGTTACTACACTATCACAACACCAGAGTCAAGTACTACACAATACTACACACTGCACCAAATACATGAACAAACTTCTGTTTCTTTCTACATTTTCCTTAAATTCAAATCACTTCGTAGATGTTTACGTTGACAGATCAATAATTCAGTAATAAAGTTAAACACATGAATGTTGTTAATTGTAAGCGAACATGTGAACATGTGAAGCAGCAGAGAGTTGTGAGTCTGCCGCACACAGATAGACTCTCTCAGTCACACAGCAGCAGATTATCTGGAGCCTACATTCATCTCCACACATGCTCGCAGCAGATTGTTCTCCAACCAACGTTCAAACCTCCACAAAAGGCTGTGGTGTGTGTTTCATATTCTCCGGTGTCAGCGACCGACGGTTCACCAGAGTCTGCACTCATTGACCCTTTAATGAAGCTTCACAAGAGCTGCTGCCACGGCACCGTGAAGAATCCACTGCATGATGCAGTAGTACACTCAAGTACTACACAAATGTACATCCACAGTGTTTTACTAGATACGTACAATAGAAATGTTAGAATGAAATATGTTTTTTACACCATTCTGTCATTTTCAACAGCAGAGTATTTAATCTTTCATCTACAGCTTAAGGAAGAATGATGACTGAGGACAAGAGGATACAGTGAGTCCAGCAGCTTCTAAAGCTGATGTTTGGACATATTTTGTTTTGAAAACAAATGAAAGTAGTTAAGTACTGGACACAATATTACACATATATACTCGTTATTACACTATCACAACACCAGAGTCAAGTACTGGACAATACTACACATATATACTTGTTACTACACTATCACAACACCAGAGTCAAGTACTGGACAATACTACACATATATACTTGTTACTACACTATCACAACACCAGAGTCAAGTACTGGACAAAACTACACATGTATACTTGTTACTACACTATCACAACACCATAATCAAGTACTTGACAATACTGCACATATATACTTGTTACTACACTATCACAACACCAGAGTCAAGTACTGGACAATACTACACGTATATACTTGTTACTACACTATCACAACACCAGAGTCAAGTACTGGACAATACTACACATATATACTTGTTACTACACTATCACAACACCAGAGTCACGTACTGGACAATACTACACATATATACTTGTTACTACACAATCACTTTATATCACTATAGATCCTTGTATCGTGACACTATCAACACATACATCTACTTCATCATCTTCTTGATGGTTTTGCTCAACAATATACTGTACTAAGTATATATTCTGGCCCAGTGTTGACACAAGTGTAGACAATCAATAAAGTAATTGACAAAAAATGTTGCCTCCAGATATGATACTCATTTTCAAAAGTATCAATAAAACTCCTGAAACACGTGGATCATACACCGCTACAAACAAGTCGGTCGATACTAACAATACACCAACTTTACAGTGAAAGTCTCTGTTTCAATGGTATTATTGATTGACAGCCTGCCTTCATGTTGGTCGTGTTGTTAGCCTTTAGCCGCGGCTAATAAATAAAGGCTGACGCCAGGTTAATGCTGGCTAACTAGCTAAAGATCTACTTCAGTAAATAATCCACACCAATATTACGGTCATTTATAGTTAAAATCAATGTTTTCTCTCTTAAAGAGTAACTTAGAGAGAAACTGCAAACACAACATACAACCTCAATATTCTACCTGTTTATTTTATTTATTAATTTTTGTACTTCCTCAGACCTGAAACGTGAAGGTCTGGTGTGAAGGTATGAAGGTCTGGTGTGAAGGTCTGAAGGTCTGAAGGTCTGAAGGTCTGAAGGTCTGAAGGTCTGAAGGTCTGATATGAAAGTCTGGTGTGAAGGTCTGGTGTGAACGTCTGCTGTGAAGGTCTGAAGGTCTGGTGTAGAGGTCTTGAGGTCTGGTCTGAAGGTCTGGATGATCAGGTCTGGTGTGAAGGTCCAGTGTGAAGGCCTGGTATGAAGGTCTGAAGGTCTGGATGATCAGGTCTGGTGTGAAGGTATGAAGGTCTGGAGTGAAGGTCTAGTTTGAAGGTCTGAAGGTCCGGTGTGAAGGTCTGGTATGAAGTTCTGAAGGTCTGGATGATCAGGTCTGGTGTGAAGGTCTGAAGGTCTGGAGTGAAGGTCTAGTGTGAAGGTCCAGTGTGAAGGTCTGGTATGAAGGTCTGAAGGTCTGGATGATCAGGTCTGGTGTGAAGGTCCAGTGTGAAGGTCTGGTATGAAGGTCTGAAGGTCTGGATGATCAGGTCTGGTGTGAAGGTATGAAGGTCTGGAGTGAAGGTCTAGTGTGAAGGTCTGAAGGTCCGGTGTGAAGGTCTGGTATGAAGTTCTGAAGGTCTGGATGATCAGGTCTGGTGTGAAGGTCTGAAGGTCTGGAGTGAAGGTCTAGTGTGAAGGTCTGAAGGTCCGGTGTGAAGGTCTGGTATGAAGTTCTGAAGGTCTGGATGATCAGGTCTGGTCTGAAGGTCTGAAGGTCTGGTGTGAATGTCTGAAGGTCTGGTGTGAAGGTCTGGTGTGAAGGTCTGAAGGTTTGGAGTGAAGGTCAGTGTGAAGGTCTGAAGGTCTGAAGGTCTGGTGTGAATGTCTGAAGGTCTGGTGTGAAGGTCTGAAGGTCAGTGTGAAGGTCTGGAGTGAAGGTCAGTGTGAAGGTCTGAAGGTCTGGTGTGAAGGTCTGAAGGTCAGTGTGAAGGTCTGGAGTGAAGGTCAGTGTGAAGCTCCACTGATGGAGCTCCACTTTGATATAAAAATAGTCTCTGGTGATAAATGTCGGTGGAAACACTGAACTAATGAGTGAAATTATGAGCAGGTTTCACGGTGACTTCTGTTCTGAACCGTCGGCCAGGCCTGCTGTGATATGTCAGAAAACACACTGTGCGAATGAAAACATCTCAAGTTTAACCAGATGTTGTAAATTTAGCGCAATTAAGCGAGAGTGAAGTGGTTCGAGTCCATCAGACGTTCCCATGCGCTGCCAGGAAAACCTTCTTCTCTTCCTTATTGTTTTTATAGGCTCGTAAATAGTCCGGGCCAAATTAATGAGGCCAGGGAGACGCAGGAATGAAGGGATGAAGGGATGACGAGAAGATGAAGGGAGTGATAGATGGCATCGTTATACTTCAGAACATCTCACCAGCTCTGGAAGGTTCTGGAAGGTTCTGGACTCGACGCAGCCACAACTAGTTTTGTGTTGCTGGAGTGAAGACGCACACATGGGGAGGAACACATACTGTACACACACACACACACACACACACACACACACACACACACACACACACACACACACACACACACACACACACACACACACACACACACACACACCAACACACAAACTCACTCACGCACACACACACACTCACTCACGCACACACACACACACTCACGCACACACACACACACTCACTCACGCACACACACTCACTCACGCAAACACGCACACACGCACACACACACACTCAAGCACACAAACTCACTCACGCACACACACACACACACACACACACACACAGACACACACACACACTCACGCACACACACACACACTCACTCACTCACACACACACACACACTCACGCACACACACACACACTCACTCACACACACACGCACACACACGCAGACACACACACAGACACACACACACACTCACACACACACACACACACACGCACACACACACACACACTAGACTCTAACAAGATGCTGACATCATAATTAGATCAAGTGTCAGATGAAGGAAGAGTTTATTCCTTTCTTTTCCCACATGGACACAATTACAGTATTCGAGCTGAGATTGTATTTACACTCATTAAGAAACTTCAACAGTACTTCATATTGAAATACGTTCAAGCTGCAGGAACAACACACGTCCTGGTCTTTGTTCGCTCTGTTGTTGTAACTCTGGTACAAACGTGATTCATTTCGACAACAACTTCACAACAACTGAACTTAGTACACACACTAATGAACACAACCCAATACTTATGGTGCCAACACAACACTGAACTCCCATGATGCCTTTCTACACACTGATGTATTGAGTAAGAGCTGTCAGCGATACAATATTGTGTTTATATATTATGTCTATGTTACTACAGTATATCCATCCACAGATGTGTTGGCTGGGCGGCAAAGCATTACCGGAACTGTTCAGGTCACCATTACTGAGAAGGTCAGCGAGAGGATGATACTAATATAAAAGGTTGAGTTTGCAAGTCCAAATAAATTAAAATGTATTTAATGGTTTCATGACGTTACATCTGCACTGTCGTGTAACAACACAAACATGTGTCGGATAACAACACAAACATGTGTCGAGTAACACGTGTAACAACACAAACATGTGTCGGATAACAACACAAACATGTGTCGGATAACACGTGTAACAACACAAACATGTGTCGGATAACAACACAAACATGTGTCGGATAACACGTGTAACAACACAAACATGTGTCGGATAACAACACAAACATGTGTCGAGTAACACGTGTAACAACACAAACATGTGTCGGATAATACGTGTAACAACACCAACATGTGTCGGATAACACTTGTAACAACACAAACATGTGTCGGATAACCCGTGTAACAACACAAATATGTGTCTGATAACAACACAAACATGTGTCGGATAACAACACAAACATGTGTCGGATAACACTTGTAACAACACAAACATGTGTCGGATAACAACACAAACATGTGTCGAGTAACACGTGTAACAACACAAACATGTGTCGGATAACAACACAAACATGTGTCGGATAACAACACAAACATGTGTTGGGTAACACGTGTAACAACACAATCATGTCAGGTAACAACTCACACATGTGTCGGGTAACAACACAACCATGTCAGGAAACAACACAAACATGCTAAAAATGCTAAGAACATGCTTATGTTGTGTGTGTGTGTGTGAGTGTGTGCGTTCATGTGTGTGTGTGTGCGTTCATGTGTGTGTAAGAGTGATGGAGCAGCACGAGTGTGTGTCATTTGTAACAAAGGTCAGCATCATCTACACTATCTCAGGACCTTTAAAGGTTGAACATGTCCCAGTGTAAGTTTAAGTGTAAGTTTAAGTGCAAGTTTAAGTGCAAGTTTAAGTGTAAGTTTAAGTGTAAGTGTAATTTTAAGTGTAAGTTTAAGTGTAAGTTTAAGTGTAATTTTAAGTGTAAGTCTAAGTGTAAGTTTAAGTGTAAGTTTAAGTGTCATTTTAAGTGTAAGTTTAAGTGTAAGTTTAAGTGTAAGTGACTCTGTTCTCGCGTGAAGTTGATCAAAAACAAGTTCTTGATGAACTTTAAAGGTAGATTTGAACAAGATAATGAAGAAAGATAACAAAACATAAAGATAAAACAAACAGAACGAGAATCAAACTCACTTCCTGTTCAAGACGAACTTCATTCGAACGTCAAACATTATAAAACATGTTTAAAGTTAAATAAAGTCAACGAACGAGACGAGAGACAAACTGTCATGAAACTCAAAATAGAATCTCACCAGCATGAGGTCAAAGGTCGCCTCCAGATCTGGCAGAACATTAACAACAACATCCAAACCATGAACTTTATCTTAATTCAATATTTCTTATCAAGTCATCAAAACACGGAGCTGGGAACCAGTTCTGGGATCTGAACCCGACTGGAGTTGACTGCGGCAGGAGAGGTCAAAGGTCAGGCCAGGGAGGGACGAGGCGAGCATCAACGTCCACACAGCTGCAGGTCCGACACGCTCTGTTGTGTTTGGCTTTCAGTCTGTAGCAGCAATCCTGCCTCGTCGCTGAGGCCTGACGGCTCTAATCAGCACAAGTACTTACTTACTTACGTACTCACGTACTTATGCAAGTAGGTAAGTATGTACTTATGAACTTATTTACTAAATTACGTACTTTTTTACTAAACTACGTGCTTATTTAATTTCTTACTTATTTACTAAATTACTTACTTATGCAAGTAGGTAAGTAAGTACTTATTTACTTACTTACGTACTTACTTCCTTACGTACTTACTTACTTACGTACTTATTTACTTCCTTACTTATTTACTTATTTACTTACGTACTTATTTACTTACTTACTTACTTACTTATTTACTTACTTACGTACTTATTTACTTACTTACTTACTTACTTACTTATTTACTTACTTACGTACTTATTTACTTACTTACGTACTTACTTACTTACATACTTAGTTCAGTTCAGTTCAGTTCAGTTCAGTTCAGTTCAGTTCAGTTCAGTATATCAGTGTTAATTATTATTAAACATTTCATTCATTACTATTTAAAAATGTTTTTTCATGTAAAAATATGTTTAAATGTTTTCAAAACCAACAAATTCAATTTAATAAAAATAAATGAAACCTTAAGTAAAGAAATGACGGAGTTGATTAAACACATTAATTAATTCCTGAAATAACAAGAACATTTGAATAAAGCAGATTAAGTTTCAAACGTTCTCTCGTCTGACGCTGGAGAAGGTGAAGCACAAAGACCTTCATCTCCGGCTCTGATCAAGCATGACGTCCACGGATCATCTCCGGAGGAGACGACGGTTTCCTCGGCGACACTCGTGATTCATTTCAGGCTCAGAAACAAGTTCATTCAAGCAGCAGGTCTTTGGGAAAGAAGTTCACTTTACATCCCATTATTCCGTCAGAGATCGCCGGCGGAAAACCTTCACGGAGAATCTTCTCGACCACAGGAGCGAACGAACTGTCGAGTCGGTTGCTCTCGAGAGTTTCTAACCTTCCAGAGAGAGTTGAACCGGAGAGAAGATCACAGTCAAGAGATTATGATCCAGAAACTCCGAGCTTCTCGTCTCGACAACGACCACAAGAACACGTTTACATAAAACAAGCTTTTATCTCATTTTCTGGTCGTTTTAAACACTCGACGTTTGAAAGATTAAACTTCATTTCGAGAGAGTTCAGCACGACTGTGTCACAGAAGAAGGTTCTGGTTCTGTTCCCGCTCAAGGTTGAAGATCATTTTTCTCATCAGGCTCCAGCACTGGACCTCACAGGCCTCGGTACCAAACTGATGCTACAGCAGCTGCGAGAAAATATTGATGAACTTAAATATATAATAATATATAAATATATTTTCCCCCGATTCTCCAGATATATTCAACACCAACTGTAACGATCGTTATCAACAATTGTTATTGTGTTGTAATTTAACTTCCGGCCTCTAGGTGGCAGCAGTCGTCACCTCATCCTCAGCTAAAGGAAGATTGATGGCTGAGGACGAGAGGATACAGTTGACAGATGTCAGTAAGATTCATAGTCCCATGAAATTGGTATCAAAGTATTTAAGTGTATCAACAAATATCATGAGACGAGTGTCACAGTACAGTAGTCGTGTGTGAGTGACATGTCGTTGTGCGGCAACATGTGGTTGAGCGGCAACATGTCGTTGCGCGGCAACATGTGGTTGTGCGGCAACATGTGGTTGTGCGGCAACATGTGGTTGTGCGGCAACATGTGGTTGCGCGGCAACATGTCGTTGCGCGGCAACATGTGGTTGTGCGGCAACATGTCGTTGCGCGGCAACATGTGGTTGCGCGGCAACATGTCGTTGTGCGGCAACATGTGGTTGCGCGGCAACATGTGGTTGCGCGGCAACATGTGGTTGCGCGGCAACATGTCGTTGCGCGGCAACATGTGGTTGTGCGGCAACATGTCGTTGCGCGGCAACATGTCGTTGCGCGGCAACATGTGGTTGCGCGGCAACATGTGGTTGCGCGGCAACATGTGGTTGCGCGGCAACATGTGGTTGCGCGGCAACATGTGGTTGCGCGGCAACATGTGGTTGCGCGGCAACATGTCGTTGCGCGGCAACATGTCGTTGCGCGGCAACATGTGGTTGCGCGGCAACATGTGGTTGCGCGGCAACATGTGGTTGCGCGGCAACATGTGGTTGCGCGGCAACATGTCGTTGCGCGGCAACATGTGGTTGCGCGGCAACATGTGGCTGCGCGGCAACATGTCGTTGCGCGGCAACATGTGGTTGCGCGGCAACATGTGGTTGCGCGGCAACATGTGGTTGCGCGGCAACATGTCGTTGCGCGGCAACATGTGGTTGCGCGGCAACATGTGGTTGCGCGGCAACATGTGGTTGCGCGGCAACATGTCATTGCGCGGCAACATGTCGTTGCGCGGCAACATGTGGTTGCGCGGCAACATGTCGTTGCGCGGCAACATGTGGTTGCGCGGCAACATGTGGTTGCGCGGCAACATGTGGTTGCGCGGCAACATGTGGTTGCGCGGCAACATGTGGTTGTGCGGCAACATGTGGTTGCGCGGCAACATGTGGTTGCGCGGCAACATGTGGTTGTGCGGCAACATGTCGTTGCGCGGCAACATGTGGTTGCGCGGCAACATGTCGTTGCGCGGCAACATGTGGTTGCGCGGCAACATGTCGTTGCGCGGCAACATGTCGTTGCGCGGCAACATGTCGTTGCGCGGCAACATGTCGTTGCGCGGCAACATGTCGTTGTTCACGATCTCTCGCGACAAACCAAAGGTTTCCTGCGACACACGATCAGAACGAAGACGAAGCCACGACTCGAGGCGTCGTGTTGTGCGTTTGTTGAAGGAAGGGTCGGAGAAGTGAAGCCGTGAAGGACAGTTTTCACCGTGAAAGGAAAAACAAGAAAACAAGCCTCACAAATATGTTTCAAACTTGCCAAACAACACTTCACGACGGGACTCGAACTATAAACTATCAACAACATGTTTGAATCGCATTAATGCCTCGACGATCACTTTTCCTTCTTAACCTGTTTGTTGACACGTGTTTGTTTACATGTGTTTGTTGACACGTGTTTGTTGCATAGTTACGCTCGTTCTCCCGCCGCCGTCCGTCTCAATCCCCCTGAAACAACTCAAGGCTTCTCGCTCAGATTTCCTCTCCAGGAAACAACCGTTCGCTGTAATGTTCGACGACAAGCTGTCGATACACACGAGTCATTAGTGAAGCGGAGGTGAAACGACAAAATGCGCACACTTGCAGATCGACTTCTCACACCAGGAGACGCACAACGGACACACACGAGAGACGCACACATCCGACCCACACATCCGACGCACACATGGAAACGGGTTGTGTTCTCTTAAGTGTGATGTGTTCACGTGTGTAATCGTGGAAATAGACTCACATGAACTACACACACACACAGCGACACTGACTGCTGGGTTCCAATCCCTTCTCTTCCGTGACCTCGGTTCACGCTGGAATCCAGCGCTTTGCTCAAAGGCTGCAGCAGAGAAACGCTGATCTGAAGTGACACGAGTGATGCAACGGCACTGGCCCGAGAACACAGTAACACACTCTCTTCACCGACACAACACAATACACAACACACTGTGTCTCTGACATGTATATATGGTGATACATACGAGCCCTTGAGCAAGACTTAAATGGACTGTGATGATGATGATGTCACAGGTTCTGTGTGTTGTTCTCGTGCCGGTTGTGTAACTGTTTTTACATTAAACGTTGATACTTTAATAATAATTATAGATTTTATTTTTATTACACTTTACATTTGGTTAACGAATTTAAAAGTGTTTTAAAACACATTTAAAACAAAGTAAAGACGTAGAAACAAGAGAGTTAATAAATAAATAAATACAAACAAAAAACGAAATACTTTAAGTGATTCATGTTGTGATTGTTTCTTTAAAATCCACAAGAATCAGAAAAATATTTATATGCTAATTATAATGTAAATAATATTATAATTATATTATATTTATAATAATGCTAATAATAATAATAATAGATTTTATTTTTATTGCACTTTACATTATGTCAACGAATCTCAAAGTGTTTTAAAACAAGATTTACACAAGACAGTTTAAAGTAAATATATATCTAAAAATAAAAAAACTACATATTATTTCAAAACAAAACATGTCACAGTGTAATCCTGCTGGTAAAACTGCATTTAAGACGTTTATACGATGGTTTCTTTAAAAACATGATGTAACTTTTTTCAACGAAGGTTATTTTTGGCCTTAAGTACAAAAAACCGTTGATTAAACTTGAGATTCAAGCCTGTCCTGCAGTTTTACTTTTGTTTGAACAAAGTCTTTAATGTTTCTTCAAGTGACCTCAGTCAGGAAATGACATCACGGCAGGAGCCGGGGTCTCAAGCAGGCAAGTCCACAAACATTTTTATCTCCAACTGTGACACGAACGTTATCACCGCGTGTGTTATTTGTTGCACAGAAATAAAAAAGAATGGATAGAATTTCAGATCTTTTGATCATTATTGTCTCAAATATGTCTTGTTTTAAAAAAAAAAAAAGTTTTTAAAAGTTACATTAGATGTTGAACAGTTTAGCAGCTCATGGTTTTCACACGTTATTGTCAAGAATGTGTTGAAAAATAAAAAATACAGTAAAATGAGAAAAACTGCGTTTTTCAATATTTGATCAACATCTAGTTTTGTATTTATTTAAAGATCTTCTTAACGAGACTCGAGTGTGACACACTAGTTATGTGTGTGCGTGTGTGTGTGAGTGTGTGTCGCAGCATTAACGTCTACACTTCAGCGAGTGTGGTATTGTGTGTCCGTGCATCAGGCAAGAATGTAAACCTGCTCTCGTATGCAGAGGAACAGCTGCTGCCGTTTGCACAATGAAACACACACACATGGACACACACACACACACACACACACACGCACACACACGCACACACACGCACACACACGCACACACACACGCACACGATGCCGGTCCAGGATCACAGCAGGAATCTGACGCTGCACTGGTTGATCACCTGCTCCGTTCTAATGACAGATGAAAGAGCGACTTATCCAGATTAGATCTAACCTCGTTCACTCTGTGGAGACGCTCGCTCTCAAAACATGAAGTAATCTGATGATTACTGTCACGTCCATCCACACACACTCAACACACACACACACGCTCAACACACACACACACACACACACACACTCTCACACACACACTCGCGACTGACACAACATCCAGAGGAAACATCAAAATACTGACAAACTTGTGACGACACATCAACGGCGCAGCTACTGGCCACACACACACACAGACACACACAGACACACACATACAGACACACACAGACACACACACTCCCATCAAGGCGACGCACACCCAGTGTCCAATTCCCAACGCCAGACTTCACGTGCACTGTTGAGCATCACAAGCACAGACTTGCAGACGAAGTGAAGTAACAATGGATACACACTCAGAGTCTGTGAAAATACACAACACCTTCTCGTCAGACACACACATGCACACACATGTATACTGTACTGTGTATACACACGCATTCATACATACATACACACACACACACATGCTAAGAGACATACAGATATACACACACATTCATACATGCATACACACACACACATGCCAACAGACATACAGATATACACACACATTCATACATACATACACACACACACATGCTAACAGACATACAGATATACACACACTTTTATGCATACATACACACACATGCTAACAGACATACATACACACACATTTATGTATACATACACACACATGCTAACAGACATACATACACACACCCACACACGCATACACACACACATGCTAACAGACACAAACACACACAAAATATTTCTCTTTCTAAACCAAATCTCTGGTATTTATCGTCTAATTCTTTACTAAATCCTTGCTCTCGGCTTGAATACCTAAAAAGAGCCTCGAGCTACACAACACACGCTCACTACACAACACACGCTCACTACACAACACACGCTCACTACACAACACAGGCTCACTACACAATAGTCGAAGCGACAAAATGATGACACACATCTGTCCCCGGTGTGAACTGTCACGAACACACACTTCCTGGTTCCTAATGTGTCCCTTCCATTTCTTGTCTTTCACTGGAGCGTTGTGTGTTTGTGTGCGACCCAAGTGTGCGACGAGTGTGCGCTCGTGGATCTGTTAACGCCGCGGGCCTGCAGGGCCGGCTCTGCTCCGGGGGCCCGGGCCGGCAGCAGAGGGTGAGGGTGTTGGCACAGCTGTCCCCCCCGCAGTAACACAAGACCTTATTAGAGTCCATTAGAGCACTCAGGAACTAATAAGAGATTGTCAAACACGTCCAAATATTCACACAATCCAGCAGAGCTCGCCGTAAAAGCCTGGAGGACGTTAATGTGAACAATGACACTTTCTTATGAGCCCTGGAGACTTTAGCTCAACTTCTGCACATATATACAATAAATACACGTTTGTTTCACATGTTAAACTGTCAACTAGAGATATATATATACATCCATACACTTCAATATCCTGGCTAGAGAATGATGACTGAGGACGAGAGGATACAGTGAGTCCAGCAACTCGACAATACTACACATATATACTTGTTACTACACTATCACAACACCAGAGTCAAGTACTGGACAATACTACACATATATACTTGTTACTACACTATCACAACACCAGAGTCAAGTACTGGACAATACTACACATATATACTTGTTACTACACTATCACAACACCAGAGTCAAGTACTGGACAATACTACACATATGTACTTGTTACTACACTATCACAACACCAGAGTCACGTACTGGACAATACTACACATATGTACTTGTTACTACACTATCACAACACCAGTGTCAAGTACTGGACAATACTACACATATATACTTGTTACTACACTATCACAACACCAGAGTCAAGTACTGGACAATACTACATATATATACATGTTACTACACTATCACAACACCAGAGTCAAGTACTGGACAATACTACACATATATACTTGTTACTACACTATCACAACACCAGAGTCAAGTACTGGACAATACTACACATATATACTTGTTACTACACTATCACAACACCAGAGTCAAGTACTGGACAATACTACACATATATACTTGTCACTACACTATCACTATACATTGAATCCTTGTATCGTGATACATATCAACAAACCGCTGACAACATTCAATTGTTTTAATGACCGAAGTGTAAAATAAAAATACCAGAGTTATAATCATGAGCTCAAAGGTAAAGATAGTTAAGTATTAAACATGAAGTACTACTACTGTTTCCTAAAGTATCTTGGTCCACGACAACAGGGACTCGACCTGGGAAACTGTCTTTGATCTTTAATTATCGCGGGTCAAGACTCTGGAGGGCAGAACTCAGCGAGACTGAGGTCACTAGAAGTTACTGACAGTTGTCCACATGTTCTCAGAACCGTATTTAGAAACACAAAAACAAACAAATGTCACGTTGAAGGAGCAGAAAAATGCATCGACTCGAACAATTGTTTAAACAGAAAAAGTTCTTAATTATCTTCTTCTAAACACACTTTAAAAACATCAGATGCATATATTTGTTTACTTCTTTTGTCGCCTGTGACAGAAACACAACACACACCATGTGTTTCAATAACAAATAGTTGTGTTAGTGCAAATTATGAAGAAACATTACTGCAGAAAATAACTGCAGCACTTCAATACAACAAAAACAACCAAAAAAAGCAACACCAACAAGAGCAACAACCACAAAAGCTACAGGAGCAACAACAAGAGCAACAATAACAAGAGAAATAACAACAACAAGAGCAACAACAACAACAAAAGAAACAACAAGAGTAACAACAAGAAGAGCAACAGCAAGAGCAACAACAACAAGAGCAACAACAACAACAAAAGCAACAACAAGAGTAACAACAAGAAGAGCAACAGCAAGAGCAACAACAACAACAAAAGAAACAACAAGAGCAACAGCAACAACAACAACAAAAGCAACAGCAAGAGCAAAAACAAGCGCAACAACAAGAAGAGCTACAAGAACAGCAAGAGCAACAAGAACAACAAGAGCAACAACAAGCACACAACAACAACAACAAGAGCAGCAACAAGCGCACCAACAACAACAACAACAACAAGAGCAAGAGCAACAACAACAAGCGCAACAACAAGAAGAGCTACAAGAACAGCAAGAACAACAAGAACAACAAGAGCAACAACAAGCACACAACAACAACAACAAGAGCAGCAACAAGCGCACCAACAACAACAACAACAACAACAAGAGCAAGAGCAACAACAACAAGCGCAACAACAACAAGAGCAACAACAAGAGCAACAACAAGCGCACCAACAACAACAACAAGAGCAACAGTAAGAGCAACAACAACAAGCGCAACAACAACAACAACAAGAGCAACAGCAAGCGCGACAACAACAACAACAACAACAACAAGAGCAACAACAACAACAAGAGCAACAACAAGCACACCAACAACAACAACAAGAGCAACAACAAGCGCACCAACAACAACAACAAGAGCAAGAGCAACAACAACAAGCGCAACAACAACAAGAAGAGCAACAACAAGAAGAGCAACAAGAACAACAAGCACACCAACAACAACAAGAGCAAGAACAAGCGCACCAACAACAACAACAACAACAAGAGCAACAGCAAGAGCAACAACAACAACAAGAGCAACAACAACAACAAAAGCAGAAACAACAACAACAAGAGGAACAACAAGCGCAACAACAACAACAAGCGCAACAACAAGAGCAACAACAAGAGCAACAACAAGCACACCAACAACAACAAGAGCAACAGCAAGAGCAACAACAACAAGCGCAACAACAACAAGAAGAGCAACAAGAACAACAAGCGCAACAACAAGCGCACCAACAACAACAAAAAGAGCAAGAGCAACAACAGCAAGAGCAACAACAACAACAAGAGCAACAACAACAAGAGTAACAAGTACAACAAGCACACCAACAACAACAACAAGAGCAACAACAACAAGAGCAACAACAACAACAAAAGCAGAAACAACAACAACAAGAGCAACAACAACAACAAAAGCAGAAACAACAACAACAACAGGAGCAACAACAACAAGACGTTTAAAAAACACAACAATAAAGCAACATTTTGAATCCAACAACAATAATAGTTGACCTTTGAACCTCACAGCAGTGGAACACACACCTGTGACCTCAGTTTCAAGCCGACAACAATCAACAACTTCCTGGATGAGATCTGAGACGAAGAAACTTCTTCAGCCTCCACGAACGAGCAGGAAGTGGATCATAAATCCAGGAGGACTTTGGCTCCGAAACAACACAAGCGTCCGCGGGTGAGACGGAGGATCTCCAGACGCTGACCTCTCTCTCGCCCGCAAGCCGGCTCATTTCCCAGCATGCACCCTGCCCCCTCGCCGTTATCAGCGTGGGTTCTCCGGGTCGAACGCGACCGCAGTTGATGACGTGACGCGTCTGGAGAAGACATCACACACCAGCTCGGAAAAAAGCATCTCGAGCGTCGCCTTCTCTGCTTCCACGTCAGAAGACACGAGGAATCTTGGTTCCTCCAGACACACATCATCTCACATCATCTGATCGAAGGAAGCTCTTACTCTGGCAGGTGTTGCTTCCCTCCTCGTAGCCCGGGTTGCACAGACACTTCCCGATGGGAACGAGCCACTCGCCCTCCGTGGAGCAGTACATCCTGGGAGGCTC
>NC_141829.1:2082896-2087896 GCF_982586985.1 Callionymus lyra
TGTTGTTGAATGTCTTCAAACACAAGAATGTGATCTGGAACCCTTTAGTGCCCGAGCTCCCATGATGCTCTCTGGCAAGAGCTGAGTTTGTGGATCACACACGCTCGCACAACACACACGCTCGCACAACACACGCTCGCACAACACACACGCTCGCACAACACACACGCTCGCACAACACACGCTCGCACAACACTCGCACAACACACGCTCACACAACACACACGCTCACACAACACACACGCTCACACAACACACGCTCGCACAACACACATGCTCGCACAACACACACGCTCGCACAACACACATGCTCGCACAACACACACGCTCGCACAACACACACGCTCGCACAACACACACGCTCGCACAACACACACGCTCGCACAACACACACGCTCGCACAACACACGCTCGCACAACACTCGCACAACACACGCTCACACAACACACACGCTCACACAACACACACGCTCACACAACACACGCTCGCACAACACACATGCTCGCACAACACACACGCTCGCACAACACACATGCTCGCACAACACACACGCTCGCACAACACACACGCTCGCACAACACACACGCTCGCACAACACACACGCTCGCACAACACACACGCTCGCACAACACACGCTCGCACAACACTCGCACAACACACGCTCACACAACACACACGCTCACACAACACACACGCTCGCACAACACACGCTCACACAACACTCGCACAACACACACAGGAGTGAAAGGTTTGAACGAGCAGTGACGTCTTGTCATGACGGTTTGACTCGTGTGTCATCAAGAGAGATTTGAGTGTCCCAGCGTGCCGGGGCAGCAGCAGATGATTGACCAGCAGAGTTTGTCCGTGTCATGAGAATATTATTGTTTCAATTGTTTTACTTTCTTTTCTAAAGAAAAACAGTTTTTAAATATTTTCATTAAATAACTGACTACAATATTTTCTATGTTTAAAAGTTTTACATTTTACTTTTCAAGGTTTTACTTTGTTTTCAAATATACTTATTATAATTATTCAATATAAATGTTTGTATAATAGACTCTCCTAATAGAGCTACTCATAATATTTATTTTAAACATATTTAGTTTCATTCAAAAATAAAGCTAAGACAACCTTTCAATAAACACATTATGAATTAAACTAATTAAAAACAAGTATTGATGAACTAAACATAGTTCAAATCAATAAAAGATCTTCTTCTCTGACCCTCAGCGACTCCTGCAGCTCTTTGTAAACTTTCTGTTCAACGTCTGACTCACATTCCGATGTCGACTCAAACCTCAGGACGTTCATGATTTGAATCAGCAGGTCGTTCATCTCGCGACCGCGACCTCCTCCTGACACGACGCACTTTAATACTTGATTATTTATCAAACCTTGATGTTTGTGGTTCCAGCTCAGGACTTCCACGCCGGGCTTCGAACCCATGACGGGATTATCTTGAGTCGCTGCCAGAGCTCGACTCAAATCTACGTTTTTGAGAAAAATACGTCTGAGAGAGTAAAAGTTTTACTTCTTTAGATTTGTGTGTTTATTCAACATTGAAAACAACCAGAGTTTTACTCTTTTTGCTGTTCTGTTTACTTCTGTTGACATAATCTGTTTATTGTTGACATAATCTGTTTAGTATTGTTGACATAATCTGTTTATTGTTGACATAATCTGTTTAGTATTGTTGACATAATCTGTTTACTTCTGTTGACATAATCTGTTTATTGTTGACATAATCTGTTTAGTATTGTTGACATCATCTGTTTAGTATTGTTGACATAATCTGTTTATTGTTGACATAATCTGTTTAGTATTGTTGACATAATCTGTTTATTGTTGACATAATCTGTTTAGTATTGTTGACATAATCTGTTTATTGTTGACATAATCTGTTTAGTATTGTTGACATAATCTGTTTATTGTTGACAATATCTGTTTAGTATTGTTGACATAATCTGTTTAGTATTGTTGACATAATCTGTTTAGTATTGTTGACATAATCTGTTTACTATTGTTGACATAATCTGTTTAGTATTGTTGACATAATCTGTTTAGTATTGTTGACATCATCTGTTTACTATTGTTGACATAATCTGTTTAGTATTGTTGACATAATCTGTTTACTATTGTTGACATAATCTGTTTATTGTTGACATAATCTGTTTACTATTGTTGACATCATCTGTTTAGTATTGTTGACATAACCTGTTACTATTGTTGACATAATCTGTTTAGTATTGTTGACATAACCTGTTACTAATGTTGACATAATCTGTTTAGTATTGTTGACATAATCTGTTACTATTGTTGACAATATCTGTTTAGTATTGTTGACATAATCTGTTTAGTATTGTTGACATCATCTGTTTACTATTGTTGACAATATCTGTTTAGTATTGTTGACATAATCTGTTTAGTATTGTTGACATCATCTGTTTACTATTGTTGACATAATCTGTTTAGTATTGTTGACATCATCTGTTTAGTATTGTTGACATCATCTGTTTACTATTGTTGACATAATCTGTTTAGTATTGTTGACATCATCTGTTTACTATTGTTGACATAATCTGTTTAGTATTGTTGACATCATCTGTTACTATTGTTGACATAATCTGTTTAGTATTGTTGACATAATCTGTTTAGTATTGTTGACATCATCTGTTTAGTATTGTTGACATCATCTGTTTAGTATTCTTGACAATATCTGTTTAGTATTGTTGACATCATCTGTTACTATTGTTGACATAATCTGTTTAGTATGGTTGACATAATCTGTTACTATTGTTGACAATATCTGTTTAGTATTGTTGACATAACCTGTTACTATTGTTGACATAATCTGTTTAGTATTGTTGACATAATCTGTTACTATTGTTGACATAATCTGTTTAGTATTGTTGACATAATCTGTTACTATTGTTGACAATATCTGTTTAGTATTGTTGACATAACCTGTTACTATTGTTGACATAATCTGTTTAGTATTGTTGACATAATCTGTTACTATTGTTGACATAATCTGTTTAGTATTGTTGACATAATCTGTTACTATTGTTGACAATATCTGTTTAGTATTGTTGACATAACCTGTTACTATTGTTGACATAATCTGTTTAGTATTGTTGACATAACCTGTTACTATTGTTGACATAATCTGTTTAGTATTGTTGACATAATCTGTTACTATTGTTGACAATATCTGTTTAGTATTGTTGACATAACCTGTTACTATTGTTGACAATATATCTGTTTAGTATTGTTGACATAATCTGTTACTATTGTTGACATAATCTGTTTAGTATTGTGGACATAACCTGTTTACTATTGTTGACAATATCTGTTTAGTATTGTTGACATAACCTGTTTACTATTGTTGACAATATCTGTTTAGTATTGTTGACATAACCTGTTTACTATTGTTGACAATATCTGTTTAGTATTGTTGACATAATCTGTTTACTATTGTTGACAATATCTGTTTAGTATTGTTGACATAACTGTTAATATTGTTGACATAATCTGTTTAGTATTGTTGACATAACTGTTACTATTGTTGACATAATCTGTTTAGTATTGTTGACATAACTGTTACTATTGTTGACATAATCTGTTTAGTATTGTTGACATAACCTGTTACTATTGTTGACATAATCTGTTACTATTGTTGACGTAATCTGTTTACTATTGTTGACTATATCTGTTTAGTATTGTTGACATAACCTGTTACTATTGTTGACATAATCTGTCTAGTATTGTTGACAATATCTGTTTAGTATTGTTGAAAAAAGTTGAGAAAAGTGAGGAAGTGAATTTGTAAGTAAGTAAGTAATATTTATTTATATAGCGCTTTTCCAGACCAGGGTCAACGCTCGTGGATTCACTGGAACATCAGGACTTTCTGAACTTGAAGAATATTCTTGTGTGTTTGTGTGTTTGTGTGTTTGTGTGCTTGTGTGTTTGTGTGTTTGTGTGTTTGTGTGTTTGTGTGTTTGTGTGTTTGTGTGTTGAACGACTTCCTGTCGATAATCCCTGGAAGACGTGGCGTCGTCGTGTTCGCAGGATCTGAGACTGAAGTTACCACTTCCTCAATCAAACTGTAATTAACGCAGCAGACGGCGCTTAGTGAGTTTGAACAGGAAATTAAAGTGTGTGGTCGACCAGGTGAGCGAGAGGATGACCAGGTGAGTGAGAGGACAACAAGGTGAGCGAGAGGATGATCAGGTGAGTGAGAGGACAACCAGGTGAGCGAGAGGACGACCAGGTGAGCGAGAGGACGACCAGGTGAGTGAGAGGACAACAAGGTGAGCGAGAGGATGATCAGGTGAGTGAGAGGACAACCAGGTGAGCGAGAGGACGACCAGGTGAGCGAGAGGACGACCAGGTGAGCGAGAGGACGACCAGGTGAGTGAGAGGACAACAAGGTGAGCGAGAGGATGATCAGGTGAGTGAGAGGACAACCAGGTGAGCGAGAGGACGACCAGGTGAGCGAGAGGATGACCAGGTGAGTGAGAGGACAACAAGGTGAGCGAGAGGATGATCAGGTGAGTGAGAGGACAACCAGGTGAGCGAGAGGACGACCAGGTGAGCGAGAGGACGACCAGGTGAGCGAGAGGACGACCAGGTGAGTGAGAGGACAACAAGGTGAGCGAGAGGATGACCAGGTGAGTGAGAGGACGACCAGGTGAGCGAGAGGACGACCAGGTGAGCGAGAGGACGACCAGGTGAGCGAGAGGACGACCAGGTGAGTGAGAGGATGACCAGGTGAGTGAGAGGACAACAAGGTGAGCGAGAGGATGACCAGGTGAGTGAGAGGACGACCAGGTGAGTGAGAGGACAAGCAGGTGAGCGAGAGGATGACCAGGTGAGTGAGAGGACGACCAGGTGAGTGAGAGGACAACAAGGTGAGCGAGAGGATGACCAGGTGAGTGAGAGGACGACCAGGTGAGTGAGAGGACAACAAGGTGAGCGAGAGGATGACCAGGTGAGC
>NC_141829.1:2092896-2117896 GCF_982586985.1 Callionymus lyra
ACACACACACACACACACACACTCACACACACTCACACACACACACACACACTCACACACACTCACACACACACACACACTCACACACACACACACACACTCACACACACTCACACACACACACACACTCACACACACACACACACACACACACACACACACACACACTCACACACACTCACACACACACACACACTCACACACACACACACACACACACACTCACACACACACACACACACACACACACACACACACACACACACACACTCACACACACTCACACACACACACACACTCACACACACACACACACACACACACACACACACACATAGACACACACACACACACACACATAAACACACACGAACAGACAAACATCGCACACGCGCACAAACAAACACACACACATGTGTGGGTAAACACACACACACACACACACACTCACGCATAGACATATTAACATGTGGGTACACACAAACACACATAAACACATACATCGCATAAGCGTAAACAAACACACACACACACACACGCATAGACATACACACACATAAACACACATCGCACACACACGCATACACATACACACACATAAACACACATCGCACACACACTCATAGACATACACACACATCGCACACACACGCAAAGACATACACACACATCGCACACACACGTATAGACATACACACACATAAACACACATAAACACACACGCATAGAAATACACACACATCGCACACACATGTGGGTACACAAACACACATAAACACATACATCGCACACGCGCAAACAAACACACACACACGCATAGACATACACACACATCGCACACACACGCATAGACATACACACACATCGCACACACACGCATAGACATACACACACATAAACACACACGCATAGACATACACACACATAAACACACATCGCACACACGCGCAAACAAACACACAGACATCTGTGGGTACACACACACACACACACATAGACATATTAACATGTGGGTACACAAACACACATAAACACACATCGCACACACGCGCAAACAAACACACAGACATGTGTGGGTACACACACACATGCATAGACATATTAACATGTGGGTACACACACACAAACACACACACACACAGAAGAATAGACACATACAAACACACAGACTCACACACAAACACAGACACACATGTACACAGACACAGATAGACACATACGCACACACACTCAAATGCCGGCTCACACAGACTCACAAATGCACTCACCGACTGACACACACACACACACACACACACACACACACACACACACACACACACACACACACACACACACACACACAAACACACACACCAGTGAAGTGAGGAACCTTCTCGTGCACCATGAGTGTAACTATGAGCAGTAACCGCACAACTATCATTGTACCAACATGACAACTATCATAGTACCATACTGACAACTATCATGGTAACAACATGACAACTATCATGGTACCATCAAGACAACTATCATGGTAACAACATGTCAACTATCATGGTACCATCAAGACAACTATCATGGTACCATACTGACAACTATCATGGTAACAACATGACAACTATCATGGTACCATCAAGACAACTATCATGGTAACAACATGTCAACTATCATGGTACCATCAAGACAACTATCATGGTACCATACTGACAACTATCATGGTAACAACATGACAACTATCATAGTACCATCAAGACAACTATCATAGTACCATCATGTCAACTATCATGGTACCAACAAGACAACTATCATAGTACCATCATGACAACTATCATGATACCAACAAGACAACTATCATGGTAACAACAAGACAACTATCATAGTACCACCATGATACCAACAAGACAACTATCATGGTACCATCATGAGAACTATCATGGTACCAACATGTCAACTATCATGGTACCATCATGAGAACTATCATGATACCATCATGTCAGCTATCATGGTACCGTCATGACAACTATCATGGTACCAACAAGACAACTATCATGGTACCATCATTTCAACTATCATGATACCAACAAGACAACTATCATAGTACCATCATGACAACTATCATAGTACCAACATGACAACTATCATGGTACCATCATGTCAACTATCATGGTACCATCATGTCAACTATCATGGTACCATCATGTCAACTATCATGGTACCATCATGTCAACTATCATGGTACCATAATTTCAACTATCATAGTACCATCATGTCAACTATCATGGAACCATCATGTCAACTATCATGATAGCATCATGACAACTATCATAGTAACATCATGTCAACTATCATAGTACCATCATGTCAACTATCATGGTACCATCATGACAACTATCATGGAACCATCATGTCAACTATCATGGAACCATCATGTCAACTATCATGATAGCATCATGACAACTATCATAGTAACATCATGTCAACTATCATAGTACCATCATGACTACTATCATAGTAACATCATGTCAACTATCATAGTACCATCATGTCAACTATCATGGTACCATCATGACAACTATCATGGAACCATCATGTCAACTATCATGGAACCATCATGTCAACTATCATGATAGCATCATGACAACTATCATAGTAACATCATGTCAACTATCATAGTACCATCATGTCAACTATCATGGTACCATCATGACTACTATCATAGTAACATCATGTCAACTATCATAGTACCATCATGACTACTATCATAGTACCATCATGACAACTATCATAATGTTCTGGTCTCAGGCGTGGTTCTGAGCTCAGGAAGGTTTGTCGCTGCAGAAGAAGCTGAATGTTCACCTCCATCATGAATAATTCACTGTCAGAGTCTTCAGACCCTCTGCCCCCATTCTTACTCTTCTTCCTCCTCTTTCTCCTCTTTCTCCTCTTCCTCCAGTCTTTCTCCTCTCCCTCCTCTTCTTCTTCTTCCTCTTCTTCCTCCATTCTTTCTTCTCTTTCTCCTCTTCCTTTTCTTCCTCTTCTTCTTCCTCTTCCTCTTCTTCCTCTTCTTCCTCCATTCTTTCTCCTCTTTCTCCTCTTCCCTTTCTTCCTCTTCTTCTTCCTCTTTCTCTTATTCCTCTTTTTCCTCTTCTTCCTCCTCTTCATCCTCTTTCTCCGCTTCCTCCATTCTTTCTCCTCTTCCTCCTCTTTCTCCTCTTCATCCAATCTTTTTCCTCTTCCTCCTCTTCCTCCATTCTTCCTCCTCTTTCTCCTCTTCCTCCATTCTTTCTCCTCTTCCTCCATTCTTTCTCCTCTTCCTACATTATTCCTCCTCTCCCACATCCTTCTTCTTAACCTCTCGTTCTCCTCATCCCTCGCTTTATTCCTCCATCACCGACCCTCAGCTCTGACTGATGACGTCATGATGAACACTTCCTCCACCTTTCGTCAACTTCCCTGTGACGTCACCGTCAGCTCCAGACTCTTGAAGGTTCTTCATGTTTATTCTCAGCACCTTCAGAGGAACCATCGCTCCCAGCGGGGAGTCCGCCAGAGGCTCGCGGGGCCAAGCCTCCCCACCGCCGGCTAAAAATACTCGAGGCCTGCCGGCGCCCTGGAGCGGCCCGACATCACCCGAACACACCCGAGAGCTGCTGACACACTCTTTCTTGACACACACTTTCGTGACACACACTTTCTTGACACACACTTTCTTGACACACACTTTCGTGACACACACTTTCTTGACACACACTTTCTTGACACACACTTTCAAACATGTTCCTAAATAACTGCGTCGAGGTCTAACGTGAAGGTGGACTTTTACTCTTAAACACGCTTTAAATGATCTTTATTGTCGAATAAGAAACACTTCTTCACGTCTGAGGACATTTAAATATAATCTTCACAACAGCGCACTTTTACAAATGTATTTTAAATCTATTTATTTTGGCGTTATTCGCTATTATCGATCATTATGACGCGATATAAATGCGTCACAAGTTTATTGCGTCAAGAAAGTTTGTCATTGATGCGCAGAAAGAGAAACCGATTTAATCCGACTGGGATTATTCCAGGATTTATGGAGTAATTAAGTAAGTATTATTTGTAGTGACACGTAATATTTGTAGTGACACGTAATATTTGTAATAACATGTAATATTTGTAATAACACGTAATATTTGTAGTGACACGTAATATTTGTAATAACACGTAATATTTGTAATAACACGTAATATTTGTAATAACACGTATTATTTGTAATAACACGTATTATTTGTAATAACACGTATTATTTGTAATAACACGTATTATTTGTAGAGACACGACCTCGTGTTGTTGTGTGAAATAATACTTGAATAAACAAATGTTTTCTCTGCGCGTCTTTTCTCAGGATCTTCGTGTCGTGAGTCTGTTCAGCGGCTGCAGAAGTTCATCAGTAATAATAATGATAATAATCTCACACACACACTCTCACACACACTCACACACACACTCACACACAATCTCACAACGTCTCAAATAAATACACTTTGACCGTCAATGCGTCGTTTTATTGCCGATGACGTCAGAGTTTGAGAAAAGTGTCAAATATTAAAAGAAAACAAGAAACAAACACGATTTTTACTGAAATATAATCAACCGTTTATAGAGATTTTACTCTTTTATATTGACAGGTGAAAAACTCAATGACAGCAAAAAGTGCACACACACACACACACACATACACACACACACACACACAAACACACAAACACAAACACACACACGCCTACTCTCTCTCACACACACACACTGATTCACACACTACTTTAAACTATTTATCCAACAATTCAATTACAAGATGTTCACCTCTACATATACATAGTAATATATTTAAATATAATATATAATAGTATAATAATATAATACAATTCTGCGCCATCTTCGCTACAATTCAAGTCAAATATTATAATTTTCTATCATTAAATTAAGACGTAATAAAAGATTCGTCATTCACACATTTTATATATTTATATTGTGGCAGTAAATCTTGTTTTTTAATGTATTTTATTTTACATTTACTGCTAAATACTTCAACATTTGACCTTTATTTCCAGAGTTCCTCTGGTTCGATGAGATCCAATAAAACCTCAGGTTTGTGATTTAAGTGAAGATGAAGCGAGAGTGAAGTTCGAGTTTTCATTTAATTGAAAGAAAATACAAACTTTTGTCACAAACAAAAGAGTTGTTTTCGTGTGTTGACTGTTGAGTAAATAAATAAATAAATAAATAAATAAACAGCGTCTCATCCACACGCGCCACGAGTCTCGTCGCTCGCTGGTCGAGGATCAGATCCTCGAGATGTTACTCGTTATTCTCATTATTCTCAAAATAATCACATTATTCACAAAAAGAATCACGTTATTCTCTTGATTCTCCTTTATTCTCTTTATTCTCTTGATTCTCTTTATTCTCTTTATTCTCTTGATTCTCTCTATTCTCTTTATTCTCTTGATTCTCTTTATTCTCTTTATTCTCTTGATTCTCTCTATTCTCTTGATTCTCCGTCTATATTCATCTCGGGATCAGAGGAACTCGCTGGACTCGAGGCTCGTGTTCGGTCCAGACTCTTCTGGTCCAAACACTTCTTCAGACACTTTGTTCAGAACAACAACATTTTTCTCTCACAATCCGCGGCGCTGATCCTCTGAACCCCACGAGAAGCGCCGCGAACGCACCACTTAACACGCGAACGCACCATTCAAACACGCGAACGCACCGCAGAAGCGATCGGGGATCCTACCTTGGTTGGGGGGGTAGACGAGGGCCAGCAGGGGTCCAGGGCTCCCCAGCAGCGGCGGCAGGACCAGCAGCAATGATCGCAGGAAGCAATCCATGGCGCGTCAGACGAACATAACTCCATGAAGCTCTGCGGCTGAACTGAGGAGCTTCTGCTGGAGCCTCATCCACACTGATGCTGCCGAGGACAGGCTTCCGCTGGGTCCTACAGACCCCGCACACACACACACACACACACACACACACACACACACACACACACACACACACACACACACACACACACACACACACACACACACGCACACACACGCAGTTACACACGCGCAGAGAAATACGCGCAGAAAAAAACACACGCACACAGAGTGAGAGACACACATACATAGACACACACGCAGACAGAAAGACAAACACACACAAAGAGATTCACATACAAGGACACACACGCAGAGAGACACACACACGCAAAGATACACACAGAGATAGACACACACAGGGAGAGAAATACACACATATATATGCACCGAGAGAGAGCGAGAAACACACACAAAAAAAGACGTATAGACACACACACATACACACACACGGTGTGATATATATATATATATATATATATATATATATCCAATATACACACAAACGCACACTAAACAGGTTCACTAAATAATAGTAATTAATTGTATTTAATGGCTGAAGGTCAATTTAAAAATATTCTACAAGTTTAAATAAAAAACATTTGAGTATAAACATCATAAACATCATAAAAGTATTATATGTAAATATGTTTAATTCATAGATTTTTTGTGACGTTTATATTTTCTCTGCACATATGTATCTGGTTCATGAAATACTGCTGAAAAAACATGTATTTTAACGTTGTATATTTAAAAAATACTTGTTTACAAATGTGAGAGTTGTTTTTTTTTTTACCCATGATGCCGTTCTCCGCCCCAGATATGTTTCTTGATGATACAATAGAAATACATTTGCATATTTTTGTTTTTTAACAAATAAACTACACAACAAAAGTTAAGGAAGATCACATAAAATAAGAGGAAAAGAAAGAATGACATTTATATAGAAATAAAACAATAATAATAATAAACAAGGAGTCGACCCTGGAGTGAAGACATTAAAATATATAAACATGTTCATGTATCTTTTTAAATAAAGGTTTTCATTTGAATTGACAAAACACTCTGAAGTCAAATATATTCAGACAAACCTCGACCAGAACATTATTAGAACCACGATAATATATCATTAAATCATATATATATATGAATAAAATATATATATTTAATATAATATATAATATACATTTGTTATTAAACACAACAGTCCATCAAACACTTGAACAAACACATGATAAATGTGTGTCAATTATTCTATAAGGTGTATTTTCTGAGTATTAAACTTCTAAATGTGTCTGTGTGTATTTCTAGTGTTGTCGTGTCACTTTGATTGTCGTGTCACTGTTGTCGTGTCACTGTTGTCGTGTGATTGTCGTGTCACTGTTGTCGTGTCACTGTTGTCGTGTCACTGTTGTCGTGTGATTGTCTTGTGATTGTTGTCGTGTGATTGTCGTGTCACTGTTGTCGTGTCTCTGTTGTCGTGTCACTGTTGTCGTGTGATTGTCGTGTCACTGTTGTCGTGTCACTGTTGTCGTGTGATTGTCGTGTCACTGTTGTCGTGTGATTGTCGTGTCATTGTTGTCGTGTCACTGTTGTCGTGTCACTGTTGTCGTGTGATTGTCGTGTCACTGTTGTTGTGTCACTGTTGTCGTGTCACTGTTGTCGTGTGATTGTCGTGTCACTGTTGTCGTGTCACTGTTGTCGTGTGATTGTCGTGTCATTGTTGTCGTGTGATTGTCGTGTCATTGTTGTCGTGTCACTATTGTCGTGTCACTGTTGTCGTGTGATTGTCGTGTCACTGTTGTTGTGTCACTGTTGTCGTGTCACTGTTGTCGTGTGATTGTCGTGTCACTGTTGTCGTGTCACTGTTGTCGTGTGATTGTCGTGTCATTGTTGTCGTGTCACTGTTGTCGTGTCACTGTTGTCGTGTGATTGTCGTGTGATTGTTGTGTGATTGTCGTGTCGTTGTGATACATTACAAATCAGTGCAGGTTCAGACGCCGTGCCTGCAGGAGCTGAAGTGTCGTCTGGTGTATGTTGTGAAATGTGTGATTTTGTGTTGTGTGACGACAAACTCTGCTCTAATTGTCCACATTATTGCGGGGCCTCTGGGAGCCCCTGACACCTCTTGATCTACTGTGAGGGGCCGCATTGTAGCGTCGGGTCCTCAGAGGCAGCAGCTGTTGTTGGGGGTTCTAAGAATCTGAGCGAGCGAAGGAGGAGAAGGAGAGAAGGAGAGAAGAAGAGAAGAAGAGAAGAAGAGAAGAAGAGAAGAAGAGAAGAAGAGATGAAGAGATGAAGAGAAGAAGAGAAGAAGAGATGAAGAGAAGAAGAGAAGAAGAAGAGAAGAAGAGAAGAAGAGAAGAAGAGAAGAAGAGAAGAAGAGAAGAAGAGAAGAAGAGAAGAAGAGAAGACGAGATGAAGAGAAGAAGAGAAGAAGAGAAGAAGAGAAGAAGAGAAGAAGAATAAGAAGAGAAGACGAATAAGAAGAGAAGAAGAGATGAAGAGATGAAGAGAAGAAGAGAAGAAGAGATGAAGAGAAGAAGAGAAGAAGAAGAGAAGAAGAGAAGAAGAGAAGAAGAGAAGAAGAGAAGAAGAGAAGAAGAGATGAAGAGAAGAAGAGAAGAAGAGAAGAAGAGAAGAAGAATAAGAAGAGAAGACGAATAAGAAGAGAAGAAGAGAAGAAGAGATGAAGAGAAGAAGAAGAAGAAGAGAAGAAGAAGAGAAGAAGAATAAGAAGAGAAGAAGAAGAGAAGAATAATAAGAAGAGAAGAAGAGAAGAAGAATAAGAAGAGAAGAAGAAGAATAAGAAAAGAAGAAGAGTATAATAATAAGAAGAGGAGAAGAGGAGAAGAGAAGAAGAATAAGAAGAGAAGAAGAGAAGAATAAGAAGAAGAGAAGAAGAAGAGAATTAAACAAATGATGATTTATTTTAGTTTCAATCAACTTTACATGTGTGTGTGTCAGTTTATCTGTGTGTTGGGTTTGTCGGTCCGTGTGTCTGTATGTGTAAGTTTTTCTAACATAGATCTAGAGTGAACATGAAGATAATAACATAGATCTAGAGTGAACATGAAGATAATAACATAGATCTAGAGTGAACATAAAATAATAACATAGATCTAGAGTGAACATGAAGATAATAACATAGATCTAGAGTGAACATGAACATAATAACATAGATCTAGAGTGAACATACAGATAATAACATAGATCTAGAGTGAACATAAACATAATAATATAGATCTAGAGTGAACATGAAGATAATAACATAGATCTAGAGTGAACATAAACATAATAACATAGATCTAGAGTGAACATGAAGATAATAACATAGATCTAGAGTGAACATGAAGATTATAACAAAGATCTAGAGTGAACATGAAGATAATAACATAGATCTAGAGTGAACATAAAAATAATAACATAGATCTAGAGTGAACATGAAGACAAAGATAATAAGTAAAAATGAAGACAATCATAATAACATAGAACTAGAGTGAACATAAAGATAATAACATAGATCTAGAGTGAACATAAACATAATTACATAGATCTAGAGTGAACATAAACATAATAACATAGATCTAGAGTGAACATAAACATAATAACATAGATCTAGAGTGAACATAAACATAATAACATAGATCTAGAGTGAACATAAACATAATAACATAGATCTAGAGTAAACATGAAGACAAAGATAGTAACATAGATATAAAGTGTACATAAATAATAACATAGATCTAGAGTGAACATAAACATAATAACATAGATCTAGAGTAAACATGAAGACAAAGATAATAACATAGATCTAGAGTAAACATGAAGACAAAGATAGTAACATAGATATAAAGTGAACATAAATAATAACATAGAACTAGAGTAAACATGAAGACAATCATAATAACATAGATATAAAGTGAACATAAAGATAATAACATAGAACTAGAGTGAACATAAACATAAACACAATGAGTTACACACAGAGACTCACACAACAAAGTCAGAGTCGCTTCACACTCACTGAACAAAATGTGTTTCTGATTGTGGTGGATGTGAAAAATGTGAAGGAAGTTCTCGAGCCTTGAGTGGAGTCAGTGGAACAATGTTGTCATGAAGGAGTCATGGGTTCGACTGTAGCAGGTCTTTCTGGCCTTCTCTGTGACTCAAGACCTTCTCTGTGACTCAAGACCTTCTCTGTGACTCAAGACCTTCTCTGTGACTCAAGACCTTCTCTGTGACTCAAGACCTTCTCTGTGACTCAAGACCTTCTCTGTGACTCAAGACCTTCTCTGAGACTCAAGACCTTCTCTGTGACTCAAGACCTTCTCTGAGACTCAAGACCTTCTCTGTGACTCAAGACCTTCTCTGTGACTCAAGACCTTCTCTGTGACTCGAGACCTTCTCTGAGACTCAAGACCTTCTCTGTGACTCAAGACCTTCTCTGAGACTCAAGACCTTCTCTGTGGATAAAGACCTTCTCTGAGACTCAAGACCTTCTCTGAGACTCAAGACCTTCTCTGAGACTCAAGACCTTCTCTGTGGATAAAGACCTTCTCTGAGACTCAAGACCTTCTCTGAGACTCAAGACCTTCTCTGTGACTTGAGACCTTCTCTGAGACTCAAGACCTTCTCTGAGACTCAAGACCTTCTCTGTGACTCAAGACCTTCTCTGAGACTCAAGACCTTCTCTGTGACTCAAGACCTTCTCACTGACTCAAGACCTTCTCTGTGACTCAAGAACTTCTCTGAGACTCAAGACCTTCTCTGTGACTTGAGACCTTCTCTGAGACTCAAGACCTTCTCTGAGACTCAAGACCTTCTCTGTGACTCAAGACCTTCTCTGAGACTCAAGACCTTCTCTGTGACTCAAGACCTTCTCTGAGACTCAAGACCTTCTCTGTGACTCAAGAACTTCTCTGTGGATCAAGACCTTCTCTCAGACTCAAGACCTTCTCTGAGACTCAAGACCTTCTCTGTGACTCAAGACCTTCTCACTGACTCAAGACCTTCTCTGAGGCTCAAAACCTTCTCTGAGACTCAAGACCTTCTCTGTGACTCAAGACCTTCTCTGTGACTCAAGACCTTCTCTGTGGATCAAGACCTTCTCTGTGGATCAAGACCTTCTCTGTGACTCAAGGCCTTCTCACTGACTCAAGACCTTCTCTGAGGCTCAAGACCTTCTCACTGACTCAAGACCTTCTCACTGACTCAAGACCTTCACTGAGACTCAAGACCTTCTCTGTGGATCAAGACCTTCTCTGAGACTCAAGACCTTCTCTGTGACTCAAGACCTTCTCTGTGGATCAAGACCTTCTCTGAGACTCAAGACCTTCTCTGTGGATCAAGACCTTCTCTGTGGATCAAGACCTTCTCTGAGACTCAAGACCTTCACTGAGACTCAAGACTTTCACTGAGACTCAAAACCTTCTCTGTGACTCAAGACCTTCTCTGTGGATCAAGACCTTCTCTGTGACTCAAGACCTTCTCTGTGACTCAAGACCTTCTCTGTGGATCAAGACCTTCTCTGTGACTCAAGACCTTCTCTGTGACTCAAGACCTTCTCTGAGATTCAAGACCTTCTCTTTGGATCAAGACCTTCTCTGTGGATCAAGACCTTCTCTGTGGATCAAGACCTTCTCTGTGACTCAAGACCTTCTCTGTGGATCAAGACCTTCTCTGTGACTCAAGACCTTCTCTGTGACTCAAGCCCTTCTCTGTGGATCAAGACCTTCTCTGTGACTCAAGACCTTCTCTGTGACTCAAGACCTTCTCTGAGATTCAAGACCTTCTCTGTGACTCAAGACCTTCTCTGAGATTCAAGACCTTCTCTTTGGATCAAGACCTTCTCTGTGGATCAAGACCTTCTCTGTGGATCAAGACCTTCTCTGAGACTCAAGACCTTCACTGAGACTCAAGACCTTCACTGAGACTCAAAACCTTCTCTGTGACTCAAGACCTTCTCTGTGGATCAAGACCTTCTCTGTGACTCAAGACCTTCTCTGTGACTCAAGACCTTCTCTGTGGATTAAGACCTTCTCTGTGACTCAAGACCTTCTCTGTGACTCAAGACCTTCTCTGTGGATCAAGACCTTCTCTGTGACTCAAGACCTTCTCTGTGACTCAAGACTTTCTCTGAGATTCAAGACCTTCTCTGTGACTCAAGACCTTCTCTGTGGATCAAGACCTTCTCTCAGACTCAAGACCTTCTCTGAGACTCAAGACCTTTTCTGTGGATCAAGACCTTCTCTTTGGATCAAGACCTTCTCTGAGACTCAAGACCTTCACTGAGACTCAAGACCTTCACTGAGACTCAAAACCTTCTCTGTGACTCAAGACCTTCTCTGTGGATCAAGACCTTCTCTGTGACTCAAGACCTTCTCTGTGACTCAAGACCTTCTCTATGGATCAAGACCTTCTCTGTGACTCAAGACCTTCTCTGTGACTCAAGACCTTCTCTGAGATTCAAGACCTTCTCTTTGGATCAAGACCTTCTCTGTGGATCAAGACCTTCTCTGTGGATCAAGACCTTCTCTGTGACTCAAGACCTTCTCTGTGGATCAAGACCTTCTCTGTGACTCAAGACCTTCTCTGTGGATCAAGACCTTCTCTGTGACTCAAGACCTTCTCTGTGACTCAAGACCTTCTCTGAGATTCAAGACCTTCTCTGTGACTCAAGACCTTCTCTGAGATTCAAGACCTTCTCTTTGGATCAAGACCTTCTCTGTGGATCAAGACCTTCTCTGTGGATCAAGACCTTCTCTGAGACTCAAGACCTTCACTGAGACTCAAGACCTTCACTGAGACTCAAAACCTTCTCTGTGACTCAAGACCTTCTCTGTGGATCAAGACCTTCTCTGTGACTCAAGACCTTCTCTGTGACTCAAGACCTTCTCTGTGGATTAAGACCTTCTCTGTGACTCAGGACCTTCTCTGTGACTCAAGACCTTCTCTGTGGATCAAGACCTTCTCTGTGACTCAAGACCTTCTCTGTGACTCAAGACTTTCTCTGAGATTCAAGACCTTCTCTGTGGATCAAGACCTTCTCTGTGACTCAAGACCTTCTCTGTGACTCAAAACCTTCTCTGTGACTCAAGACCTTCTCTGTGACTCAAGAACTTCTCTGTGGATCAAGACCTTCTCTCAGACTCAAGACCTTCTCTGAGACTCAAGACCTTCTCTGTGACTCAAGACCTTCTCACTGACTCAAGACCTTCTCTGTGGATCAAGACCTTCTCTGTGACTCAAGACCTTCTCTGTGACTCAAGACCTTCTCTGTGACTCAAGACCTTCTCTGAGATTCAAGACCTTCTCTGTGGATCACATCCCTCAGACACAAACAGACGAGCCCGTCATTCTATCCTCACCAGGATCACAGACCTGCTCGACTAGTCGGGTCTGAAACGACACTTTCACGTTTCCTTCCTGAGATCGTGTTTGAAACAATCAGTTTAAGTATTTAAGTAAGTATAGTTTAAATTGTTTGATTGTAGTTTAAATTGTTTGATTGTAGTTGAAAATTGTTTGATTATAGTTGAAAATTGTTTGATTATAGTTGAAAATTGTTGGATTATAGTTGAAAATTGTTGGATTATAGTTGAAAATTGTTTGATTATAGTTGAAAATTGTTGGATTATAGTTGAAAATTGTTTGATTATAGTTGAAAATTGTTGGATTACAGTTGAAAATTGTTTGATTATAGTTGAAAATTGTTGGATTATAGTTGAAAATTGTTGGATTATAGTTGAAAATTGTTTCATTATAGTTGAAAATTGTTTGATTATAGTTGAAAATTGTTGGATTATAGTTGAAAATTGTTGGATTATAGTTGAAAATTGTTTGATTATAGTTGAAAATTGTTTGATTATAGTTGAAAATTGTTTGATTATAGTTGAAAATTGTTGGATTATAGTTGAAAATTGTTTGATTATAGTTGAAAATTGTTGGATTACAGTTGAAAATTGTTTGATTATAGTTGAAAATTGTTGGATTACAGTTGAAAATTGTTTGATTATAGTTGAAAATTGTTGGATTATAGTTGAAAATTGTTGGATTATAGTTGAAAATTGTTGGATTATAGTTGAAAATTGTTTGATTATAGTTGAAAATTGTTTGATTATAGTTGAAAATTGTTGGATTATAGTTGAAAATTGTTTGATTATAGTTGAAAATTGTTTGATTATAGTTGAAAAGTGTTGGATTATAGTTGAAAATTGTTTCATTATAGTTGAAAATTGTTTGATTATAGTTGAAAATTGTTGGATTATAGTTGAAAATTGTTTGATTATAGTTGAAAATTGTTGGATTATAGTTGAAAATTGTTTCATTATAGTTGAAAATTGTTGGATTATAGTTGAAAATTGTTTGATTATTGTTGAAAATTGTTGGATTATAGTTGAAAATTGTTGGATTATAGTTGAAAATTGTTTGATTATAGTTTAAAATTGTTGGATTATAGTTGAAAATTGTTGGATTATAGTTGAAAATTGTTGGATTATAGTTAAAAATTGTTGGATTATAGTTAAAACTTGTTGAATTATAGTTAAAACTTGTTGGATTATAGTTGAAAATTGTTTGATTATAGTTCAAATTGTTTGATTATAGTTAAAACTTGTTGGATTATAGTTAAAAATTGTTGGATTATAGTTAAAACTTGTTGATTATAGTTAAAACTTGTTGGATTATAGTTAAAACTTGTTGGATTATAGTTAAAAATTGTTGGATTATAGTTGAAAAAAGCAACATTTCTGTGTGTAGTCGTCAATCCTTGAGCAACATTGTGTTTGTGCTGCTGAGCGCGAGAGGTTTTCCACGCGTCAATCAAGCGTCACGATCAATACCAGATGCTGTCGAACATCAAGTTCTCGACTCGACTGCACAACATGAACGTTCTCAGGACATGACGGAGCATAAATTACAGTCTCTCTCAGGAAGGAGTCTGAAGAGTGAACTTCATGAGAACAAGATCCACAAACGAGTGAAGAGTCTCGTGAAGAACATCTCGATCCTTCCTGTCAAACCACAGATGTTTCGTCGATAAATCGTTTGTTGCAAACGTCGAGGCTTGAAATGAAACGTTTAAGTCAAAACTTTCCGTCTCGATGACTTTGATTTGACCCTGAAAAGAGAGAAATGTTTCCATCTCAACACGATCCATCAGGAAATCCTCTCTGGACCTGGTCCTGGTCTGTGGAGCTGCAACGAACTAGTTTCATCAGGTCTCAGGATAATCCGTGGAACACGAGAAACAACTTCTTCAAACACGAGACGATATTCCTCTGATTGTGAAGCTGCTGCCAAACCTCAATCACTCGCAGACCTCGACGCACAATCATTACTGCTCTTCAACACAACCTTGTGTTTCCATCGTCTTCAAACACAATCATTACTGCGCTTCAACACAACGTTGTGTTTCCATCGTCTTCAAACACAATCATTACTGCTCTTCAACACAACCTTGTGTTTCCATCGTCTTCAAACACAATCATTACTGCTCTTCAACACAACCTTGTGTTTCCATCGTCTTCAAACACAATCATTACTGCGCTTCAACACAACCTTGTGTTTCCATCGTCTTCAAACACAATCATTACTGCTCTTCAACACAACCTTGTGTTTCCATCGTCTTCAAACACAATCATTACTGCGGTTCAACACAACGTTGTGTTTCCATCGTCTTCAAACACAATCATTACTGCTCTTCAACACAACCTTGTGTTTCCATCGTCTTCAAACACAATCATTACTGCTCTTCAACACAACCTTGTGTTTCCATCGTCTTCAAACACAATCATTACTGCTCTTCAACACAACCTTGTGTTTCCATCGTCTTCAAACACAATCATTACTGCTCTTCAACACAACCTTGTGTTTCCATCGTCTTCAAACACAATCATTACTGCTCTTCAACACAACCTTGTGTTTCCATCGTCTTCAAACACAATCATTACTGCGCTTCAACACAACGTTGTGTTTCCATCGTCTTCAAACACAATCATTACTGCTCTTCAACACAACCTTGTGTTTCCATCGTCTTCAAACACAATCATTACTGCTCTTCAACACAACGTTGTGTTTCCATCGTCTTCAAACACAATCATTACTGCGCTTCAACACAACGTTGTGTTTCCATCATCTTCAAACACAATCATTACTGCGCTTCAACACAACGTTGTGTTTCCATCGTCTTCAAACACAATCATTACTGCGCTTCAACACAACGTTGTGTTTCCATCGTCTTCAAACACAATCATTACTGCTCTTCAACACAACCTTGTGTTTCCATCGTCTTCAAACACAATCATTACTGCTCTTCAACACAACGTTGTGTTTCCATCGTCTTCAAACACAATCATTACTGCGCTTCAACACAACGTTGTGTTTCCATCGTCTTCAAACACAATCATTACTGCGCTTCAACACAACGTTGTGTTTCCATCGTCTTCAAACACAATCATTACTGCTCTTCAACACAACGTTGTGTTTCCATCGTCTTCAAACACAATCATTACTGCTCTTCAACACAACGTTGTGTTTCCATCGTCTTCAAACACAATCATTACTGCTCTTCAACACAACCTTGTGTTTCCATCGTCTTCAAACACAATCATTACTACTCTTCAACACAACCTTGTGTTTCCATCGTCTTCAAACACAATCATTACTGCTCTTCAACACAACGTTGTGTTTCCATCGTCTTCAAACACAATCATTACTGCGCTTCAACACAACCTTGTGTTTCCATCGTCTTCAAACACAATCATTACTGCTCTTCAACACAACGTTGTGTTTCCATCGTCTTCAAACACAATCATTACTGCTCTTCAACACAACGTTGTTTCCATCGTCTTCAAACACAATCATTACTGCTCTTCAACACAACGTTGTTTCCATCGTCTTCAAACACAATCATTACTGCGCTTCAACACAACCTTGTGTTTCCATCGTCTTCAAACACAATCATTACTGCTCTTCAACACAACCTTGTGTTTCCATCGTCTTCAAACACAATCATTACTGCGCTTCAACACAACCTTGTGTTTCCATCGTCTTCAAACACAATCATTACTGCTCTTCAACACAACCTTGTGTTTCCATCGTCTTCAAACACAATCATTACTGCTCTTCAACACAACCTTGTGTTTCCATCGTCTTCAAACACAATCATTACTGCTCTTCAACACAACCTTGTGTTTCCATCGTCTTCAAACACAATCAACGTTTCATCAGAGTCACGAGTCGCTTCAGCTGCAGACGCTGGAACCACGAGATGAAGTCACTTCACGTCATGAACGACAGTTTCTTCTACGAGCAGACGTCGACTCACGTCTCACGACTCACGACTCACGACTCACGACTCACGACTCACGACTCACGACTCACGACTCACGTCTCACGACTCACGTCTCACGACTCACGTCTCACGACTCACGACTCACGACTCACGACTCACGACTCACGACTCACGTCTCACGACTCACGTCTCACGACTCACGTCTCACGACTCACGACTCACGACTCACGTCTCACGACTCACGTCTCACGACTCACGTCTCACGACTCACGTCTCACGACTCACGACTCACGACTCACGTCTCACGACTCACGTCTCACGACTCACGTCTCACGACTCACGACTCACGACTCACGACTCACGACTCACGACTCACGACTCACGACTCACGACTCACGTCTCACGACTCACGTCTCACGACTCACGACTCACGACTCACGACTCACGACTCACGACTCACGACTCACGACTCACGACTCACGACTCACGACTCACGACTCACGTCTCACGACTCACGTCTCACGACTCACGTCTCACGACTCACGACTCACGACTCACGTCTCACGACTCACGTCTCACGACTCACGTCTCACGACTCACGACTCACGACTCACGACTCACGTCTCACGACTCACGTCTCACGACTCACGACTCACGACTCACGAGTCACGACTCACGACTCACGACTCACGTCTCACGACTCACGTCTCACGACTCACGACTCACGACTCACGACTCACGACTCACGACTCAAGACTCACGACTAACGACTCACGTCTCACGACTCACGACTCACGACTCACGCCTCACGACTCACGACTCACGACTCACGACTCACGACTCACGACTCACGACCCACGACTCACGACTCACGACTCACGACTCACGACTCACGACTCACGACTCACGACTCACGACTCACGTCTCACGACTCACGTCTCACGACTCACGTCTCACGACTCACGACTCACGACTCACGACTCACGACTCACGACTCACGACTCACGACTCACGACTCACGACTCACGACTCACGTCTCACGACTCACGTCTCACGACTCACGTCTCACGACTCACGACTCACGACTCACGACTCACGACTCACGTCTCACGACTCACGTCTCACGACTCACGTCTCACGACTCACGACTCACGACTCACGTCTCACGACTCACGTCTCACGACTCACGACTCACGACTCACGTCTCACGACTCACGTCTCACGACTCACGACTCACGACTCACGTCTCACGACTCACGTCTCACGACTCACGTCTCACGACTCACGACTCACGACTCACGTCTCACGACTCACGTCTCACGACTCACGTCTCACGACTCACGACTCACGACTCACGACTCACGTCTCACGACTCACGTCTCACGACTCACGACTCACGACTCACGACTCACGACTCACGACTCACGACTCACGTCTCACGACTCACGTCTCACGACTCACGACTCACGACTCACGACTCACGACTCAAGACTCACGACTAACGACTCACGTCTCACGACTCACGACTCACGACTCACGCCTCACTACTCACGACTCACGACTCACGACTCACGACTCACGACCCACGACCCACGACTCACGACTCACGACTCACGACTCACGACTCACGACTCACGACTCACGACTCACGACTCACGACTCACGACTCACGACTCACGTCTCACGACTCACGTCTCACGACTCACGACTCACGACTCACGACTCACGACTCACGACTCACGTCTCACGGCTCACGGCTCACGGCTCACGGCTCACGACTCACGACTCACGACTCACGCCTCACGACTCACGACTCACGACTCACGACTCACGTCTCACGACTCACGTCTCACGACTCACGACTCACGACTCACGCCTCACGACTCACGACTCACGACTCACGACTCACGACTCACGACTCAAGACTCACGACTCACGACTCACGACTCAAGACTCACGACTCACGACTCACGTCTCACGACTCACGACTCACGACTCACGACTCACGACTCACGTCTCACGACTCAAGACTCACGACTCACGACTCACGACTCACGACTCACGACTCACGACTCACGACTCAAGACTCACGACTCACGACTCACGACTCACGACTCACGACTCACGACTCACGACTCACGACTCACGACTCACGACTCACGACTCACGTCTCACGACTCACGACTCACGACTAATACTAGAGTAATACTGTAGAGTAATACTACAACAGTAATACTACGACAGTAGTACTACGACAGTAATACTACGACAGTAATACTACGACAGTAATACTACGACAGTAATACTACAACAGTAATACTACGACAGTAGTACTACGACAGTAATACTACGACAGTAATACTACGACAGTAATGCTACGCCAGTAATGCTACGAGAGTAATGCTACGAGTGTAATGATACGAGGGTAATACTACAAGATTAATACTATGACAGTAATACTACGACAGTAATTCTACGAGAGTAATGCTACGAGAGTAATCCTTCAAAATAATGCTACGAGAGTAATGCCACGAGAATAATACTACAACAGTAATACTACGACAGTAATACTACAACAGTAATACTACGACAGTAATCCTACGAGAGTAATACTACGAGAGTAATGCTACGAGAGTAATGCTACGAGAGTAATACTTAGACAGTAATACTATGACAGTAATACTACGACAGTAATCCTACGAGAGTAATACTACAAGAGTAATGCTACGAGAGTAATGCCACGAGAATAATACTACAACAGTAATACTACGACATTAATGCTTAGACAGTAATGCTACGACAGTAATACTACGAGAATAATACTCAGAAAGTAATTATAAGAGAGTAATACTACGACAGTAATACTACGACAATAATACTACGACAGTAATGCTATGCCAGTAATGCTACGCCAGTAATGCTACGAGAGTAATGCTACGAGAGTAATCCTTCAAAATAATGCTACGAGAGTAATGCCATGAGAATAATACTACGAGAGTAATACTACGACAGTAATACTACAACAGTAATGCTACGACAGTTATGCTACGAGAGTTATGCTATGAGAGTAATGCTACGAGAATAATGCCACGAGAATAATACTACAACAGTAATACTACGACATTAATGCTTAGACAGTAATGCTACGACAGTAATACTACGAGAATAATACTCAGAAAGTAATTATAAGAGAGTAATACTACGACAGTAATACTACGACAATAATACTACGACAGTAATGCTACGCCAGTAATGCTACGCCAGTAATGCTACGAGAGTAATCCTTCAAAATAATGCTACGAGAGTAATGCCATGAGAATAATACTACGAGAGTAATACTATGACAGTAATACTATGACAGTAATACTACGACAGTAATGCTACGCCAGTAATACTATGAGAGTAATGCTGAGAGAATAAAGCTACGAGAATAATACTACGATAGTAAAACTACGACAGTAGTACTACATCCCAGATACGGAGGGTCTCAGTGAGTGAAGAAAACACGTCCTCATTATCTTCCATTCATACAATCATCTCAACACGTCTGCAGGTCGTTCATGTGTCGTGTGAACAACGTGGATTTAATGTGATCCAGTGATGATGTGTGTGTGTGTGTGTGTGTGTGTGTGTGTGTGTGTGTGTGTGTGTGTGTGTGTGTGTGTGTGTGTGTGTGTGTGTGTGTGTGTGTGTGTGTGTGTGTGTGTGTGTGTGTGTGTGTTCAGACTTGTTACGCTCTAGCGTGACAACCTGCTCCAGACAAGAACTTGTGACGAACGATGAGATGAATGAACCTGGACTCAGGAGGCGCTGAAGGTAGGATTGAATTCTACTGTTGATGTGACGGTTCAACAGGAAACGAGTGATAAAAGTAAAGTGTCGTGAATAAAACAACATTTGCAGACGAGAAACTCATTGTAACGTGAGTTGATAATCATAACACACACGTGACCATACACATGTACAGTATGTATATATGTATACTATATAGCTGTTTTGATTGACACACGTCTGATCCAATCAAATCTCTTAGTGCTCCACTCAATGGGTGGAGCTTGTAATAAAAGAAAGCTTCTCATTGGTTGATGTTGTAACTTGTGGTCCAATCAGCTGGAGCTTCACTAACATGTTTGTGTGAGTGTGTAGAGTCGATAAAGTTGTTGTTATATTAACTCAAATATATACAAACGTGGCGGACATGAGTCATGTGACCGATGAACCGATGACATCATCAAACATGGACGCAGCAGCTTCATAATGCGGTCGACCTCGTGGGGAATAAAAGTCGAGCTCGTTAGGACGAGAAGAAATGTTTCTTATTATCAACAAAACAACCGCAACGTAAACTGTCGTTCGCTCTCGGCCAGAATCCATTAAAGTCTTTTATTGTGTTTGTGTTGTGTTGTGTAGCATGAGGAGCGCGAAGGTTGTGTTGTTCTAATAACTGTGTGAAGTTCTACTTGATCTTCTTCTCAACAGCAGATGATTCTTGAAGAAGTTTCTCACAACAATGTTCATGATTGACAACCTGATTCATGTTGTCACGACTAACACCGTGTTTAGAACCTGATTCATGTTGTCACGACTAACACCGTGTTTAAAACCTGATTCATGTTGTCACGACTCACACCGTGTTTAGAACCTGATTCATGTTGTCACGACTCACACTGTGTTTAGAACCTGATTAATGTTGTCACGACTAACACCGTGTTTAGAACCTGATTCATGTTGTCACGACTCACACTGTGTTTAGAACCTGATTCATGTTGTCACGACTAACACCGTGTTTAGAACCTGATTCATGTTGTCACGACTCACACCGTGTTTAGAACCTGATTCATGTTGTCACGACTCACACCGTGTTTAGAACCTGATTCATGTTGTCACGACTCACACTGTGTTTAGAACCTGATTAATGTTGTCACGACTAACACTGTGTTTAGAACCTGATTCATGTTGTCACGACTCACACCGTGTTTAGAACCTGATTCATGTTGTCACGACTCACACCGTGTTTAGAACCTGATTCATGTTGTCACGACTAACACCGTGTTTAGAACCTGATTCATGTTGTCACGACTCACACCGTGTTTAGAACCTGATTCATGTTGTCACGACTCACACTGTGTTTAGAACCTGATTCATGTTGTCACGACTCACACCGTGTTTAGAACCTGATTCATGTTGTCACGACTCACACTGTGTTTGGAACCTGATTCATGTTGTCACGACTCACACCGTGTTTAGAACCTGATTCATGTTGTCACGACTCATACTGTGTTTAGAACATGATTAATGTTGTCACGACTCACACTGTGTTTAGAACCTGATTCATGTTGTCACGACTCATACTGTGTTTAGAACCTGATTCATGTTGTCATGACTCACACCGTGTTTAGAACCTGATTCATGTTGTCACGACTCACACCGTGTTTAGAACCTGATTCATGTTGTCACGACTCATACTGTGTTTAGAACCTGATTAATGTTGTCACAACTCACACTGTGTTTAGAGCCTGATTCATGTTGTCACGACTCATACTGTGTTTAGAACCTGATTCATGTTGTCATGACTCACACCGTGTTTAGAACCTGATTCATGTTGTCACGACTCATACTGTGTTTAGAACCTGATTAATGTTGTCACGACTCATACTGTGTTTAGAACCTGATTCATGTTGTCACGACTCACACCGTGTTTAGAACCTGATTCATGTTGTCACGACTCATACCGTGTTTAGAACCTGATTCATGTTGTCACGACTCACACTGTGTTTAGAACCTGATTAATGTTGTAACGACTCACACCGTGTTTAGAACCTGATTCATGTTGTCACGACTCACACCGTGTTTAGAACCTGATTCATGTTGTCACGACTCACACTGTGTTTAGAACCTGATTCATGTTGTCACGACTCATACTGTGTTTAGAACCTGATTAATGTTGTCACGACTCACACCGTGTTTAGAACCTGATTAATGTTGTCACGACTCATACTGTGTTTAGAACCTGATTAATGTTGTCACGACTCACACCGTGTTTAGAACGTGATTAATGTTGTCACGACTCATACTGTGTTTAGAACCTGATTAATGTTGTCACGACTCATACTGTGTTTAGAACCTGATTAATGTTGTCACGACTCACACCGTGTTTAGAACGTGATTAATGTTGTCACGACTCATACTGTGTTTAGAACCTGATTAATGTTGTCACGACTCACACTGTGTTTAGAACCTGATTCATGTTGTCACGACTCACACATGTTGTCACGACTCACACATGTTGTCACGACTCACACATGTTGTCACGACTCACACATGTTGTCACGACTCACACATGTTGTCACGACTCACACATGTTGTCACGACTCACACATGTTGTCACGACTCACACATGTTGTCACGACTCACACATGTTGTCACGACTCACACATGTTGTCACGACTCAAACATGTTCCTCCTCCTGAGGTGAATCTCTCCAGACGCTCCTGACGACGAATCCAGATCCAAAAGTTTCTTTCCATGAGCAGCTTCAGCGACTTCGTCCAAAACCACCAGCATTCCTGCAGACGTCTCCGGTTACGGAGTCGCAGGAAGAATAAAAGGAATAAAAAGGGAAAATAAAGACTTGGCAAAAGACAATTGTCATCACTTTAATCAACGTGTGCGAACAAATCCAAGTCAAACACACAAAGCTGATACCAGTCGCCTGTTGATGACATCATCAATATTATCCTTCACCACTGAACGACACGTCAAACTTTGACAAACTGTTAAAACTACTCAAGTATTCACCAGAACCAGATCAGTTTGTGACTCATTGACTATTTCATCAAATGAATATTATTATTATTAGAAGTGACTCTTGAGCAGCAGTTTATTGTGTTAATATTAATAATAATAATGTTTGAGTGACAGCTCAGACGACTCGACGGTTCGTGACGAGAATCTTTTAAAAAACACGACCAGACGACGACAAACACTTTCGACTGTAACGCAACACGAATTCTAATCAACAAACCAACGTGTGTGTGTCGACACAGACACACACACACACACACACACAGTTTGTTCGAGGCTCGACAACAACACTCACGTTGAGCTTCAAACTCCAGTGACATGTGCTTGTGTTGGAGCTGCTTGGCAGAGGTCTGAGCTCTCCGAGTGTTTTTCTACTCTAGATCGTAGCTGTTCCACTTTTGAGAAGCCTGTTGCATTGTGGGAGATTTTAAATTGTAACAAAAATCAAGCTAACGAACATAGAAATAGGATTCATCGTGCGAAAGAGAAGAAACTTCCAGGAACAGAGAATAAAGTCATGAAGTGTTCGTTTCCCGTCGATCAATAAAAACTTCTGTCGAGAAAGTTCAAGTTTGAGACTCGAAGCATCAGGATGTTCCCGTCAGAACCGACGATGCTTCATCACGCTCCAGGTATTTTCTATGCTCTCATTATTTGTCAGCGCTTTAGCTATGTATGTACTTTACAACACATGGTTACCATCAGCACAACTAGAACCACAAACCACAGTGTTAGTCTAATCTGCAAATACCTCGTGTAATAGACCCTGTGTCATTATGTTCCCTCTCATAATGATACACACCCACCCACGCACACACACACACACACACACACACACACACACACACACACACTCCTCAAAGACGCTTGTTTGCGCCACATCCAGTTGAAACACTGTTGAACCGTGAAAAGCCTCTTCAGTCGTCGGCCTTTCATCTGAGAACGTCTGATGTTCTTCCTGCTTAAAGACTTTTTCAACTTAAGTGTGTTGATCAACGGTGTGTGT
>NC_141829.1:2125396-2152896 GCF_982586985.1 Callionymus lyra
CCACCATCACCACCGTCACCACCATCACCACCATCCCCACCCCTCACCACCGTCACCACCGTCACCACCGTCACCACCATCACCACCATCACCACCGTCACCACCATCACCACCATCACCACCATCACCACCATCACCACCATCACCACCGTCACCACCGTCACCACCGTCACCATCATCACCACCATCACCACCGTCACCACCATCACCACCATCACCACCATCACCACCATCACCACCATCACCACCGTCACCACCATCACCACCATCACCACCGTCACCACCATCACCACCATCACCACCATCACCACCATCACCACCATCACCACCATCACCACCGTCACCACCATCACCACCATCACCACCGTCACCACCATCACCACCATCACCACCATCACCACCATCACCACCGTCACCACAATCACCACCATCACCACCATCACCACCATCACCACCATCACCACCATCACCACCATCACCACCATCACCACCATCACCACCGTCACCACCGTCACCACCGTCACCACCATCACCACCGTCACCACCATCACCACCATCACCACCATCACCACCGTCACCACCATCACCACCGTCACCACAATCACCACCATCACCACCATCACCACCATCACCACCATCACCACCGTCACCACCATCACCACCGTCACCACCGTCACCACCGTCACCACCGTCACCACCGTCACCACCGTCACCACCATCACCACCATCACCACCATCACCACCATCACCACCATCACCACCGTCACCACCGTCACCACCGTCACCACCGTCACCACCGTCACCACCGTCACCACCGTCACCACCATCACCACCGTCACCACCATCACCACCGTCACCACAATCACCACCATCACCACCATCACCACCATCACCACCGTCACCACCATCACCACCATCACCACCGTCACCACCATCACCACCATCACCACCATCACCACCGTCACCACCATCACCACCATCACCACCATCACCACCGTCACCACCATCACCACCATCACCACCATCACCACCGTCACCACCGTCACCACCGTCACCACCGTCACCACCGTCACCACCATCACCACCGTCACCACCATCACCACCGTCACCACAATCACCACCATCACCACCATCACCACCATCACCACCATCACCACCATCACCACCATCACCACCGTCACCACCATCACCACCATCACCACCATCACCACCGTCACCACCATCACCACCATCACCACCATCACCACCATCACCACCATCACCACCATCACCACCATCACCACCATCACCACCGTCACCACCATCACCACCATCACCACCATCACCACCATCACCACCGTCACCACCGTCACCACCGTCACCACCATCACCACCATCACCACCGTCACCACCATCACCACCATCACCACCATCACCACCGTCACCACCACTTCGGATCTTCCAATACTTCGGAAGATCACAGAGTAATACTAGGGAAGATCACAAAGTAATACTACGGAAGATCACAGAGTAATACTACGGAAGATCACAGAGTAATACTACAGAAGATCACAGAGTAATACTACGAAGATCACAGAGTAATACTACAGAAGATCACAGAGTAATACTACGGAAGATCACAGAGTATTACTACGGAAGATCACAGAGTAATACTTCGGAAGATCACAGAGTAATACTACGGAAGATCACAGAGTAATACTTCGGAAGATTACAGAGTAATACTACGGAAGATCACAGAGTAATACTAGGGAAGATCACAGAGTAATACTAGGGAAGATCACAGAGTAATACTAGGGAAGATCACAGAGTAATACTATGAAGCCTCACATAGTAGTCAGTAAGTATTGGTTTGAGGTCAGTAAGTATTGGTTTGAGGTCAGTAAGTATTGGTTTGAGGTCAGTAAGTATTGGTTTGAGGTCAGTAAGTATTGGTTTGAGGTCAGTAAGTATTGGTTTGAGGTCAGTAAGTATTGGTTTGAGGTCAGTAAGTATTGGTTTGAGGTCAGTAAGTATTGGTTTGAGGTCAGTAAGTATTGGTTTGAGGTCAGTAAGTATTGGTTTGAGGTCAGTAAGTATTGGTTTGAGGTCAGTAAGTATTGGTTTGAGGTCAGTAAGTATTGGTTTGAGGTCAATAAGTATTGGTTTGAGGTCAGTAAGTATTGGTTTGAGGTCAGTAAGTATTGGTTTGAGGTCAGTAAGTATTGGTTTGAGGTCAGTAAGTATTGGTTTGAGGTCAGTAAGTATTGGTTTGAGGTCAGTAAGTATTGGTTTGAGGTCAGTAAGTATTGGTTTGAGGTCAGTAAGTATTGGTTTGAGGTCAGTAAGTATTGGTTTGAGGTCAGTAAGTATTGGTTTGAGGTCAGTAAGTATTGGTTTGAGGTCAGTAAGTATTGGTTTGAGGTCAGTAAGTATTGGTTTGAGGTCAGTAAGTATTGGTTTGAGGTCAGTAAGTACAGCCAGAATGAAAACGTAGAAAAGGATTATTATCGACTTTTGAGAAAACGAGAGGATTTTAAATGCACCTTATAGTACAAAACATACGGTAAGTAAATACATTGAAATAACATCACACAATGACACACAATGACACACAATGACACACAATGACACACAATGACACACAATGACACACAATGACACACAATGACACACACACACATACATAGATAAACCTGAACAAACACATCCATCTATAAATTTACCAAAAATCTACTAATAAGTCAATAATAATTCAAGAGAAAAAGTTCCTGAAGACAAATGTTGTTAAAAAAGATCATGGATTTAAACGTTTCTTGAGAAGGAAGTTCTGGACTGTAGTGTTGGTCACCTGAGCTCCACCAACTACTGCGATGAACCAGCAGAACCAGCAGAACCAGCAGAACCAGCAGAACCATTAGAACCATCAGAACCAGCAGAACCATCAGAACCATCAGAACCATTAGAACCAGCAGAACCAGCAGAACCATCAGAACCAGCAGAACCATTAGAACCATTAGAACCATCAGAACCAGCAGAACCAGCAGAACCATCAGAACCATTAGAACCAGCAGAACCATTAGAACCATTAGAACCATCAGAACCAGCAGAACCATCAGAACCATCAGAACCATTAGAACCAGCAGAACCAGCAGAACCATCAGAACCAGCAGAACCATTAGAACCATTAGAACCATCAGAACCAGCAGAACCAGCAGAACCATCAGAACCATCAGAACCAGCAGAACCATTAGAACCATCAGAACCATTAGAACCATCAGAACCAGCAGAACCATTAGAACCATCAGAACCATTAGAACCAGCAGAACCAGCAGAACCATTAGAACCATCAGAACCATTAGAACCAGCAGAACCATAAGAACCATTAGAACCATCAGAACCATTAGAACCAGCAGAACCATAAGAACCATCAGAACCATTAGAACCATTAGAACCAGCAGAACCATAAGAACCATCAGAACCATTAGAACCATTAGAACCAGCAGAACCAGCAGAACTATCAGAACCACCAGAACCAGGAGCTACTTCATTCAAGTCGTCATGAGTGAAACACAAACGCACAAAGACTCTAAACGATGAAGTCGTCATGAGTGAAACATAAACGCACAAAGACTCTAAACGATGAAGTCGTCATGAGTGAAACACAAACGCACAAAGACTCTAAACGTTGTCGTCGTCATGAGTGAAACACAAACGCACAAAGACTCTAAACGATGAAGTCGTCATGAGTGAAACACAAACGCACAAAGACTCTAAACGTTGTCGTCGTCATGAGTGAAACACAAACACACAAAGACTCTAAACGATGAAGTCGTCATGAGTGAAACACAAACGCACAAAGACTCTAAACGTTGTCGTCGTCATGAGTGAAACACAAACGCACAAAGACTCTAAACGTTGTCGTCGTCATGAGTGAAACACAAACGCACAAAGACTCTAAACGATGAAGTCGTCATGAGTGAAATACAAACGCACAAAGACTCTAAACGTTGTCATCGTCATGAGTGAAACACAAACGCACAAAGACTCTAAACGTTGTCGTCACGACGACAGTCATTAACTTCATCTCAGTCTCAGTTTTTGATTAAAGTAAGATTTGACTTTCCTGCGACTCACATGTTGTCGACACATGGATTCGGCTTCGCTCGGTTCCTGGCAACACAAAGTGCTGCTCGTAAAAAGAGTCACTGTTGCTGTAGCATTAAGTGTGTACGTGCGCACACACACACACACACACACACACGTGTGCGGTGGTTGTGTTGCTCACTCGTCATAAAGAAGCCATGTTTATTCAACTGACCACACAAAGGAAATTAACTTTTTCATTTACCTTCACACACACACACACACACACACACACACACACACACACACACACACACACACACACACACACACACACACACACACACACACACACACACCCCCACACACACACACACACACACACCCCCACACACACACACACACACACACACACACACACACACACACACACACACACACACACACACACACACACACAGCGAACACACACACGCCAAGACACACAAGGGAGGGAAATAAAAAATCACACACACGTTAAATCCATTAAACACTTTTGTGTTGTTGTTGGTTTGTAAACACAAACAGGTGAGTTTCAGTCGCATGTTTTCACGCGATTACACACTCGAGCCAAACGTGTGGATTAGAAACATACATGTGCGACTACACACTATCATTGTAGGTTTGTCGAAGTGTGTGACTTCACTTAGAAACACACAAACATAGCACTTGACACACACAAGTGTGTGTGTTTGTACTGATCAGCACCAGTTCAATCAAGTACCATCATAGTGTGTTTAATCAATATTTATTCATGTTTTCATGACAAACAACACAATATTGTGTCATCACATCCTCAACACAGACACACAATCAAATCGATTGTGTTACTTTTTAAGATCAACCTCTTTGTGTCTCTTTGTGTCTCTTTGTGTTTGTGTTTATTCGCTTCAAACCAGAGTCTTGAAGAATTGTCGTCATTAAAAATAAAATTAACTCAGAAAATACTTGTGTGTTTACTCCAGGAACTCCGGTTTCCTCCCGCAGTCCAAAAACACACACAGAGCTTGATTGAGATCTCAGGAAATTGCTCGTAGACAAGTGTGTGTGTGTGTGTGTGTGTGTGTGTGTGTGTGTGTGTGTGTGTGTGTGTGTGTGTGTGTGTGTGTGTGTGTGTGTGTGTGTGTGTGTGTGTGTGTGTGTGTGTGTGTGTGTGTGTGTGTGTGTGTGGATGGTTGTGTGTCTTAAGATGATGCAGAAATCAGAAAAGAATATGATGCACTCACAGTAAATAAAACTAATATAGAATATTTGTATAATATATAAATACACAACCTAATGTAGAATATATGTATAATATATAAATACACAACTTAATGTAGAATATTTGTATAATATATAAATACACAACCTAATGTAGAATATTTGTATAATATATAAATACACAACCTAATGTAGAATATTTGTATAATATATAAATACACAAACTAATGTAGAATATTTGTATAATATATAAATACACAACCTAATGTAGAATATATGTATAATATATAAATACACAACCTAATGTAGAATATATGTATAATATATAAAAACACAACTTAATGTAGAATATATGTATAATATATAAATACACAACTTAATGTAGAATATATGTATAATATATAAATACACAACCTAATGTAGAATATATGTATAATATATAAATACACAACTTAATGTAGAATATATGTATAATATATAAATACACAACTTAATGTAGAATATATGTATAATATATAAATACACAACCTAATGTAGAATATATGTATAATATATAAATACACAACTTAATGTAGAATATATGTATAATATATAAATACACAACCTAATGTAGAATATATGTATAATATATAAATACACAACTTAATGTAGAATATATGTATAATATATAAATACACAACTTAATGTAGAATATATGTATAATATATAAATACACAACCTAATGTAGAATATTTGTATAATATATAAATACACATTTTAATGTAGAATATTTGTATAATATATAAATACACAACCTAATGTAGAATATTTGTATAATATATAAATACACAACCTAATGTAGAATATTTGTATAATATATAAATACACAACCTAATGTAGAATATATGTATAATATATAAATACACAACTTAATGTAGAATATATGTATAATGTATAAATACACAACTTAATGTAGAATATATGTATAATATATAAATACACAACTTAATGTAGAATATATGTATAATGTATAAATACACAACTTAATGTAGAATATATGTATAATATATAAATACACAACCTAATGTAGAATATATGTATAATATATAAATACACAACTTAATGTAGAATATATGTATAATATATAAATACACAACTTAATGTAGAATATATGTATAATATATAAATACACAACCTAATGTAGAATATATGTATAATATATAAATACACAACTTAATGTAGAATATATGTATAATATATAAATACACAACCTAATGTAGAATATATGTATAATATATAAATACACAACTTAATGTAGAATATATGTATAATATATAAATACACAACTTAATGTAGAATATATGTATAATATATAAATACACAACCTAATGTAGAATATTTGTATAATATATAAATACACAACCTAATGTAGAATATTTGTATAATATATAAATACACAACCTAATGTAGAATATTTGTATAATATATAAATACACAACCTAATGTAGAATATTTGTATAATATATAAATACACAACCTAATGTAGAATATATGTATAATATATAAATACACATTTTAATGTAGAATATATGTATAATGTATAAATACACAACTTAATGTAGAATATATGTATAATATATAAATACACAACTTAATGTAGAATATATGTATAATATATAAATACACAACTTAATGTAGAATATATGTAAAATATATAAATACACAACTGTGCCTCGTGTACACATAGTTGTGCGTCCTTCACTTCTTCTCTACACAAGATCAAGACTCTACAATTTTTCTGTTTGTAGATAAAATAATCAGATTATAATTTATAATATAATTTATAATATAATTTATAATTGAACTATTATGTTTGAAATTAAATGTATATTTTTATTTCTTGACGAAATAAACAAACATCAGGATTAAGACGGAACTGAATGAATTAAATAATGAAATTAAATCACTTGTTTAAAATGACTCTTGTTATCACACACATTTGCAGACACACACATGTGTGCAGACACACACACACATGTGCAGACACACACATGTGTGCAGACACACACACACATGTGCAGACACACACATGTGTGCAGACACACACACACACATGTGCAGACACACACACATGTGCAGACACACACACACATGTGCAGACACACACACATGTGCAGACACACACATGTGTGCAGACACACACACATGTGCAGACACACACACATGTGCAGACACACACACACATGTGCAGACACACACACATGTGCAGACACACACACACATGTGCAGACACACACACATGTGCAGACACACACATGTGTGCAGACACACACACACATGTGTAATCACAGGGTCACATACCTTCATCCGGTCGCACACGACCGTCTCGTCCTTAAATGCAGGACCAAGTGTCTCGTCCTTAAATGCAGGACCAAGTGTCTCGTCCTTAAATGCAGGACCAAGTGTCTCGTCCTTAAATGCAGGACCAAGTGTCTCGTCCTTCAATGCAGGACCAAGTGTCTCGTCCTTCAATGCAGGACCAAGTGTCTCGTCCTTAAATGCAGGACCAAGTGTCTCGTCCTTAAATGCAGGACCAAGTGTCCCGCGGAGACGGAAAAGAGGTCAATTGGATCTGAAGTGGAGGTTGTGTGTCCAGCGATCGGGGCCCCCAGGAACCCCGGGGTCCTCCAGGCCCTCGTTAGCAGTCGAGCCAACATGTTTTCATTCGCTGGTTAAACTGCAGGAGGTCAATTGCTGCTAAATGACCAGCTCTGGCTGAGAACCGTGTGCAGATAATGAGTTCACGCTGCTCGTCCACACCATTAGGTTTCGTGAAAAACAGTCCAAGAGACAATTCAGGTTCTCAGCTGCAGCAATTAGACCAGAGACGCGATGGTTCCGCAGACGTGTGCGTGTTCCAGAGAACATTCACTTCCAGCGTGATTATCCAACGAGTCCAGTGTTAACTTGTTTCACACTCTGGTGATTTATTATCATTATTGTTATTATTATGAGTGTCGTCCTCGACTCTAGCCTGTTTGATTTTAACTATTTAATACATTTGATTAAACTAAGAGACGAACACAATTGAGTTTTATATACAACAGTTACATTCAACTGTAAACAAACAATTTTACAACTATAATCAAACCATTTTCAACTATAATCCAACAATTTTTTAACTATAATCAAACAATTTTCAACTATAATCAAACAATTTTCAACTATAATCAAACAATTTTCAACTATAATCAAACAATATTCAACTATAATCAAACAATTTTCAACTATAATCAAACAATTTTAAACTATAATCAAACAATTTTAAACTATAATCACAGAATTTTCAACTATAATCAAACAATTTTCAACTATAATCAAACAATATTCAACTATAATCAAACAATTTTCAACTATAATCAAACAATTTTAAACTATAATCAAACAATTTAAACTATAATCAAACAATATTCAACTATAATCAAACAATTTTCAACTATAATCCAACAATTTTCAACTATAATCAAACAATTTTCAACTATAATCAAACAATTTTCAACTATAATCATACAATTTTAAACTATAATCACAGAATTTTCAACTATAATCAAACAATTTTCAACTATAATCAAACAATTTTCAACTTTAATCAAACAATTTTCAACTATAATCCAACAATTTTCAACTATAATCAAACAATTTTCAACTATAATCCAACAATTTTCAACTATAATCAAACAATTTTCAACTAAAATCAAACAATTTTCAACTATAATCAAACAATTTTCAACTATAATCAAACAATTTTAAACTATAATCAAACAATTTTCAACTATAATCAAACAATTTTCAACTATAATCAAACAATTTTCAACTATAATCAAACAATTTTAAACTATAATCACAGAATTTTCAACTATAATCAAACAATTTTCAACTATAATCAAACAATTTTCAACTTTAATCAAACAATTTTCAACTATAATCCAACAATTTTCAACTATAATCAAACAATTTTCAACTATAATCCAACAATTTTCAACTATAATCAAACAATTTTCAACTAAAATCAAACAATTTTCAACTATAATCAAACAATTTTCAACTATAATCAAACAATTTTCAACTTTAATCAAACAATTTTCAACTATAATCCAACAATTTTCAACTATAATCAAACAATTTTCAACTATAATCCAACAATTTTCAACTATAATCAAACAATTTTCAACTAAAATCAAACAATTTTCAACTATAATCAAACAATTTTAAACTATAATCAAACAATTTTAAACTATAATCAAACAATTTTCAACTATAATCATACAATTTTAAACTATAATCAAACAATTTTCAACTATAATCCAACAATTTTAAACTATAATCAAACAATTTTCAACTAAAATCAAACAATTTTCAACTATAATCAAACAATTTTCAACTATAATCCAACAATTTTCAACTATAATCCAACAATTTTCAACTATAATCAAACAATTTTCAACTATAATCCAACAATTTTAAACTATAATCAAACAATTTTCAACTATAATCCAACAATTTTCAACTATAATCAAACAATTTTCAACTAAAATCAAACAATTTTCAACTATAATCAAACAATTTTCAACTATAATCAAACAATTTTCAACTATAATCAAACAATTTTCAACTATAATCAAACAATTTTCAACTATAATCCAACAATTTTCAACTATAATCAAACAATTTTCAACTATAATCAAACAATTTTCAACTTTAATCAAACAATTTTCAACTATAATCCAACAATTTTCAACTATAATCAAACAATTTTCAACTATAATCAAACAATTTTCAACTATAATCAAACAATTTTTAACTATAATCCAACAATTTTCAACTATAATCCAACAATTTTCAACTATAATCAAACAATTTTCAACTATAATCAAACAATTTTCAACTATAATCCAACAATTTTCATCTATAATCCAACAATTTTCAACTATAACCAGTTTTTCTGTTCCTATGAAACAATGATGTTTCTGAATGAATGAATAATTGTTCTTATCTGAGCTCACAGCTCCAGCCACACATCATTGAAGTGTGTTATCAGATGTTATCTGGTCGTGACCCTGCGAGCCCTCAGGTCGTCCCTCAGTGACGTGATCAGTTCACGTGGAGCGATCGCTCGCGGCCCATGATGTTGGCGTGTGCAGGATGTTTGCAAACACATGATCGAGGCGAGGATTCACACGTGAGCTCCGAGGTAAACATCTCATGCTGCCACGCTATCATGTGACCTCCAGCAGTTATCTCCGTCACACAGGCCTCACTTGACCCCTGGGGTCAAACCAATGTCCTTCAACACAACGACCTCTGAGGCTCTGGAAGACTCACAGTCACACTTTAACACTTTAACACTTTAACTCCCAAAACAACAATATGTGCAAATAAACATGAAGGATAACATGACGACACTGAAGCAGTTTCTGAACATTATTGCATTTGTTATATTTATTACATTACATGCGATACATGCGTTACATTCGTTACATTAATTTCATGCAATACATGTTGTGTTACATGAAATTAATGTAACGAATGTAACGCATGTATCACATCTATTACATTCGTTACATGTATTACATTTATTACATTCTTTAAATTTGTTACATTCGTTACATGCGTTATATATTTGGATTTATAGAGATATTAATACATATATATAGATTTATAGAGATATAAATAAATATATAGATTTATAGAGATATTAATAAATATATAAATTTATAGAGATATAAATATATATAGATTTATAGAGATATAAATATATATTGATTTATAGAGATATAAATAAATATATAGATTTATAGAGATATAAATAAATATTTATAGATTTATAGAGATATAAATAAATATATATAGATTTATAGAGATATAAATATATATAGATTTATAGTGATATAAATATTTATAGATTTATAGAGATATAAATAAATATATAGATTTATAGAGATATAAATAAATATTTATAGATTTATAGAGATATAAATAAATATATATAGATTTATAGAGATATAAATATATATAGATTTATAGAGATATAAATATATATTGATTTATAGAGATATAAATAAATATATAGATTTATAGAGATATAAATAAATATATAGATTTATAGAGATATAAATAAATATATATAGATTTATAGAGATATAAATAAATATTTATAGATTTATAGAGATATAAATAAATATATAGATTTATAGAGATATAAATAAATATATAGATTTATAGAGATATAGATAAATATATAGATTTATAGAGATATAAATAAATATATATAGATTTATAGAGATATAAATAAATATTTATAGATTTATAGAGATATAAATAAATATATATAGATTTATAGAGATATAAATAAATATGTATAGATTTATAGAGATATAAATAAATATATATATAGATTTATAGAGATATAAATAAATATATATAGATTTATAGAGATATAAATAAATATATATAGATTTATAGAGATATAAATAAATATTTATAGATTTATAGAGATATAAATAAATATATATAGATTTATAGAGATATAGATAAATATATAGATTTATAGAGATATAAATAAATATATATAGATTTATAGAGATATAGATAAATATATTGATTTATAGAGATATAAATAAATATATAGATTTATAGAGATATAAATAAATATTTATAGATTTATAGAGATATAAATAAATATATATAGATTTATAGAGATATAAATAAATATTTATAGATTTATAGAGATATAAATAAATATATATATATTTATAGAGATATAGATAAATATATAGATTTATAGAGATATTAATAAATATATATAGATTTATAGAGATATAAATAAATATATAGATTTATAGAGATATAAATAAATATATATAGATTTATAGAGATATAAATAAATATTTATAGATTTATAGAGATATAAATAATTAGAGCATTGTTTTCAACAACACATTCATTTTCAGATCCTTGATTCTATATGTTTCCTACATTCTTCATTTATTTAATGCAATAAAAGAGTTTCTGTGAGCGGCTCCGACCCTGGGAAGCTGGTTCTGATCCGTTCGTCAACGAGCCGCACGGACAGAAGAAATAATTGATAGTATTTTGCTTCTGCTGATCATAACTGTCTGAACGGTGTTTTATTTTGAAAGGAGACCAGATGGCCTTTTATTTTGTATTTTAAAACTGTATCATTTGATCTTCGTGATCTGATGGTTAAAGAATTAAACAACGACAAAATAATCAAAGTGTATTTTTAGGAATAATGATACAAGTCTTTCATGAACTGTGTATTTTTAGCGTGTGTTGTGCGAGCGAGTTCCAGATGTGACTCATTGTTGTCACTGACGTTTGAAGGTTTACGAAGATATAAATTAAATACTAAGAGTTAATACAATAAATAATGTTCAGCTTCAAATGTGAAACTTAAACAAATACATGACGATGTAAATATTCCATCTGGCCCTCCTCTGACAACACTGGCTCCTTGCTAGCTGGGATTGTGGACCAGTTAATCCATTCATTGTTATTCATTGAGCTGGTCTCTTATCGCGGCTTCATCCGTGACCTTTGACCCTTCTGTCGAAACAGATTAGCTCGTCCTGCGAGAATCTGACAAAATATGCCGCGACCCCCGGAGGTCAAGCTGGTTACGTCGCATCCTCTTTACATATTTACCTTTTTTAATTGAACCAATGTGACGGAGCTAATGGGTCACATGACCTCAGCAGCCAATCAACGCTCGCAGAAGAAATGAGACGAAGAGAGAGAGAGAGAGTCGTTCAACTTATGTCACTTCCTGAGAACAACCTGTTCACCGGCGTGTCCCGGGCATCCCTCGTCTGATGCTGGGAAGAGAAGGAGGAGGAGGAGGAGAGAGAGGAGGAGAGAGAGGAGAAGAAGGGGAAGGAGGAGAAGGAGGAGGAGAAGAAGGAGGAGGTGGAGAGGGGGGAAGAAGGAGGAAAAGAAGGAGGAGAAGAGGGAAGAGAATGAGGAGAAGAGGGGAAGCAAAGGAAGGAGGAGAAGAGGTAGAAGAGGAAGGAGGAGAAGAGGTAGAAGAGGAAGGAGGAGGAGGAGAAGAGGGAGAAGAGGTAGAAGAGGAAGAAGGAGGAGAAGAAGGAGGAGAAGAGGGAAGAGAATGAGGAGAAGAGGGGAAGCAAAGGAAAGAGGAGAAGAGGTAGAAGAGGAAGGAGGAGAAAAGATAGAAGAGGAAGGAGGAGGAGGAGAAGAGGGAGAAGAGGTAGAAAAGGAAGAAGGAGGAGAAGAGGTAGAAGATAAAGAAGAGGAAGATGGAGGAGAAGAGGTAGAAGAGAAAGAAGAGGAAGAAGGAGGAGAAGAAGGAGGAGAAGAGGAAAGAGAATAAGGAGAAGAGGGGAAGCAAAGGAAGGAGGAGAAGAGGTAGAAGAGGAAGGAGGAGGAGGAGAAGAGGTAGAAAAGGAAGAAGGAGGAGAAGATAAAGAAGAGGAAGATGGAGGAGAAGAGGTAGAAGAGAAAGAAGAGGAAGAAGGAGGAGAAGAGGTAGAAGAGAAAGAAGAGGAAGAAGGAGGAGAAGAAGGAGGAGAAGAGGAAAGAGAATAAGGAGAAGAGGGGAAGCAAAGGAAGGAGGAGAAGAGGTAGAAGAGGAAGAAGGAGGAGAAGAGGTAGAAGAGAAAGAAGAGGAAGAAGGAGGAGAAGAAGGAGGAGAAGAGGAAAGAGAATAAGGAGAAGAGGGGAAGCAAAGGAAGGAGGATAAGAGGTAGAAGAGAAAGGAGGAGGAGGAGAGGTAGAAGAGAAAGAAGAGGAAGAAGGAGGAGAAGAGGTAGAAGAGGAAGGAGGAGGAGAAGAGGTAGAAGAGGAAGGAGGAGGAGAAGAGGTAGAAGAGGAAGGAGGAGGAGAAGAGGTAGAAGAGGAAGGAGGAGGAGAAGAGGTAGAAGAGGAAGGAGGAGGAGAAGAGGTAGAAGAGGAAGGAGGAGAAGAAGAGGGAGAAGAGGAAGGAGGAGAAGAAGAGGTAGAAGAGAAAGGAGGAGGAGAAGAGGGAGAAGAGAAAGGAGGAGGAGAAGAGGGAGAAGAGAAAGGAGGAGGAGAAGAGGTAGAAGAGAAAGAAGGATGTTTCCAGCACCTGGTGTCAGAATCATGTGTAAATGTACGAAGAGGTTAAATTTAGATCTAATTTTAAATGATCATTAATCTCTAGATGATCATTTATTCAGAGAATCCTTCATGTGGTCGTTTCCAGGTGTGAGTGAATCATAAGATCTTCTTCCAGATGACCTTCAATGGTTTTACATTCAACCCTCAGGTGAGCAGGTCCAGCTCAGGTACATGTACATGATGGTGACCTTTGACTCCACCTGTGGGTCTCACTCACAGGGTTCTTCATTAGTGTGTTGAGCACACCTGAGTTATCACCTGTGGTACCGTGACCCGGTTCTGCTGGAAGGTAAACAGCGATTGGAAAGATGTGAGGTAATCCTGTGGCTGGAGACACACCTTCTCTGTTCATCTCAATCACAAGCACATGTCTGGCAGCAGCAGAGCCTCTGACAGACAGACGACTCTTTCATGGACCGAAGCGAACCAGACGTCCTCGGATCCACGTCTTCAATGGAAACACATTGATGGACGTGTTGCCACATGAGGAGGAGACTCACAGACGCACACAGACGCACACAGACGCACACATGAGGAGGAGACTCACAGACGCACACAGATGCACACAGACGCACACAGACGCACACAGACGCACACAGACGCACACAGACGCACACATGAGGAGGAGACTCACAGACGCACACAGATGCACACAGACGCACACAGACGCACACAGACGCACACAGACGCACACATGAGGAGGAGACTCACAGACGCACACAGACGCACACAGACGCACACAGACGCACACAGACGCACACATGAGGAGGAGACTCACAGACGCACACGGACGCACACAGACGCACACAGACGCACACAGACGCACACAGACGCACACATGAGGAGGAGACTCACAGACGCACACAGACGCACACAGACGCACACAGACGCACACATGAGGAGGAACACTCACAGACGCACACAGACGCACACAGACGCTCACAGACGCACACAGACGCACACAGACGCACACAGACGCACACAGACGCACACAGACGCACACAGACTCACACAGACGCACACGGACGCACACAGACGCACACGGACGCACACAGACGCACACAGACGCACACAGACGCACACAGACGCACACAGACGCACGCAGACGCACACAGACGCTCACAGACGCACACAGACGCACACAGACGCACACAGACGCACGCAGACGCACGCAGACGCACACAGACGCACACAGACGCACACAGACGCTCACAGACGCACACAGACGCTCACAGACGCACACAGACGCACACAGACGCACACAGACGCACGCAGACGCACACAGACGCACACAGACGCACACAGACGCACGCAGACGCACACAGACGCACGCAGACGCTCACAGACGCACACAGACGCACACAGACGCACACAGGATCCAGAAGTGTTGAAGCCAGTTGTTCAGGCTCGGGTTCAAAGAACATGAAGACACATCATGTTCTGGTTCTTCTCTGTGGATCCGTGACGTGATGAAAACATGTCAAGCTGAGGTTCAGACGTTCATTGGAAACAGATTGTTGTCGATACTCTGGAGTTTGTTTGAATTCTTGACGACTCGTGATCGTCTTCTGGTTAATGAGACCATTTGTCAACAGTGACCAAGTATTTCTACGAGAAAAGACATGAACGTGAATCACTGAAAGTTTTTCTCCGGAGGTGAGAAGATCAAAGCCAGGATTATGTTTGTCCTGCTCTGTTCTCAGAACTTAACTTAACTTTTTTTATTTATTTACATCTTTCAATCTAAGCAATGAACTTGTTTCAATGAATAACTTCAATTAAACTTGTGGCGTAAGATAAGTTACTGTTTATTGAAAAATGATATAACAAGTTAACAAACACGTTGTGTTTATGAGACTAGTTATCTATTTATGTGATTAGTTATGTGTTTATGTGACTAGTTATCTGATTATGTGACTAGTTATGTGTTTATGTGACTAGTTATGTGTTTATCTGACTAGTTATGTGTTTGTGTGACTAGTTATGTGTTTATCTGACTAGTTATGTGTTTATGTGACTAGTTATGTGTTTATGTGACTAGTTATGTGTTTATCTGACTAGTTATGTGTTTATCTGACTAGTTATGTGTTAATGTGACTAGTTATGTGTTTATCTGACTAGTTATGTGTTTATGTGACTAGTTATGTGTTTATCTGACTAGTTATGTGTTTATGTGACGAGTTATGTGTTTATCTGACTAGTTATGTGTTTATCTGACTAGTTATGTGTTTATGTGACTAGTTATGTGTTTATCTGACTAGTTATGTGTGTATGTGACTAGTTATGTGTTTATCTCACTAGCTATCTGTTGAGCTGACAAGTATCTGACTAGTGACTAGTTCAAGTGTGAGGTTTAACGCATGGAAAGCATGTTTGACGTCTCTGGCGCTGAATCAGTCAAACCTCGTCACCATCCGTTGGTCTCCAACAACAAAAGTGCTGCATCTGTAACCGTGCGGTTTAGTTGTCGAGCAGAAAGTGACTCCAGCGCCGCACGTCTGCTGCACTTACTCGTCTTCAGCCAGAGATGACTGGACTGAAGTGCAAAACTGTTGCCGGTTCATTTGTTGGGTAACAACACGTTTGTGATCGACTTCTGTTCAGGAGGGACGACGTTGTTCAGTCGCTGCTGCCAAACCTTCAGACGAACAAATAAACGTCTCTAATGAAGTCGTAACTTTGCGGTGCAGCTCTGATCCCAGACTGTTGAACAAATGTGAGATAAGTCCAACGTTGAGGTGTTTTTATGAAGGTAAAGTCACCGATCGAGTGATGCTCGATCCAGACGTGGATATAATGAAGTCATCTCATAATTGCCGCAGCCTGTCGAGAGCTTTTGTGCAGGAACGCAACTTTCCTTTCGCTCGTTCCTCTGCTTTCTTAATAAATCAAGCTTCACTTCCTGCTTCTTTACGCTTCACACAAACTGTTATTTCCGTTCAAAGCATCGATTTCCCGTCGTCCCGTCGCCCCGTCGTCCCGTCGCCCCGGACACATCCCTGCTTAGACAAGTAATACTAATTAAATCTACGCTGCACTTTATTTTGTTGACAGCCGTCCTGCGAGCCGGTCCTTCACAGCGAGCCGCGCTCACTCAGTGTAATTGAAAGATATCCCTGGAAGAGCTCCAGCGTCTAATGTGTTTGCTATTTGCAGCTCAGAGCTGTTTGCCTATTTCTTTTGCACTTCTAATGCATTATCCATCTTGTTGTGATTCATGGCAGCAGTAGATCTTGCAGCGAGTCGCTCGCCCATTACTGTAACTGCACCGGGAACGTTTCCGCATTTGCATCTGATTATTTCAATGGAAATGAGTCGTTTTGTCTTTTAAAGTCACTGTTGTGAACGACGACACGAGCTCCTGATGAAAGTCAAGACTCGCACAAACTGCTCGTATGTTCGGCGTCTACGTCTGAACAAGATCGTGGTACGAGCAGATAAAGAGAAGTTCCTCCGCAGGTTTCCCTGCTTTTGCATAACCATGAATCCATATTCAACAGCACTGAGTCCAATTAAATAAGTCCCTCATTGTGACTTTGTAAAGTTGCTCTGAAATCTGGGCGAAGGAGAGGTTATGAGAGTCCATTATGACGTAATAATGGCTTCACTCCTCCTCCAGCTGTAATCACTCTATGTTTATACAATGAGTCCCTTGGAGGTGGAAGCTCCCGTGACGAGCCGTCATTCACCTCAACAACCCTCTCAGTAACGGTGACCTGAATGGATCCCATACTGCTTTGCCGCCCAGCCGACCGACGACAGCTGATCACAGAAGGACGTGAGACGTTTAAAGCCACAGTGAGAACTTCTGCTGACGGCAAAGCAACGACCGAACATATGAACCGAGATGAAGCTCAGGATGTCTTTGGAACATTAATATAACATAATAAATAATTAACTTCCATTAATGGACGTGATTGAGATTCATATACAGTAGAGACGCCGTCATGCGAGAGACTTCGAGGTCGACGAAGGTCACCTGAGTCATGGAAGACAAAGGTGTGTTCAGGTGAGACTTGAATGAAACATCTTCCTCTTCTTCCCGGCTCAGGTAAATCCAGGGATGTGTCTCCAGTGATCATCGAGACGCTCAGGGCGGCGCCGTGACTCAGCTTTCCTTCTTAATTCCAGCTTTTACCATCTGAGCCTTTAATTTCCAGCCTTCGACAAACACTGGAGCAGAAGCACCTGCACGACCAGAGCGAGTCCAGACACATCGCTTTTGTTGTTTTAATCTCTTCTCCAAAAATGAAACCAGAGGTGGAGAAACGGAAGCCAAATAAATGCAGAGTAAAGAATAGAAGGTAAAAATAACAACTTTCATTCATGCTTTTTTCACGAGAACTTCTACAGTTACACTCACTTCCTCTTTGAATTCATAAAGGTCTTGCTACCTCTCAGTAAACTCAACTCTGGTGCTGTGTGTTTAGTGGATCCTAACCATTGCTGACATTAAAGAAAATATTGGTGATAAATACTGGAAACATATCTATTTCCATGATGTGAAAAAAGTTTTTTCTGAACAATCGAGTGGTCAAAGGAAAGATCTTTATTTGAAAAATGATCTAACTAGTTAACAAATAAGTTATCTGTTTATGTGACTAGTTATGTGTTTATGTGACTAGTTATCTGTTTATCTGATGAGTTATGTGTTTATGTGACTAGTTATGTGTTTATGTGACTAGTTATGTGTTTATCTGATGAGTTATGTGTTTATGTGACTAGTTATCTGTTTATCTGATGAGTTATGTGTTTATGTGACTAGTTATGTGTTTATCTGATGAGTTATGTGTTTATGTGACTAGTTATGTGTTTATCTGATGAGTTATGTGTTTATGTGACTAGTTATCTGTTTATCTGATGAGTTATGTGTTTATCTGACGAGTTATGTGTTTATTTGACTAGTTATGTGTTTATCTGATGAGTTATGTGTTTATTTGACTAGTTATCTGTTTATCTGATGAGTTATGTGTTTATTTGACTAGTTATCTGTTTATCTGATGAGTTATGTGTTTATTTGACTAGTTATCTGTTTATCTGATGAGTTATGTGTTTATTTGACTAGTTATCTGTTTATCTGATGAGTTATGTGTTTATCTGATGAGTTATGTGTTTATGTGACTAGTTATCTGTTTATCTGATGAGTTATGTGTTTATTTGACTAGTTATCTGTTTATCTGATGAGTTATCTGTTTCTCTGATGAGTTATGTGTTTATGTGACTAGTTATCTGTTTATCTGATGAGTTATGTGTTTATTTGACTAGTTATCTGTTTATCTGATGAGTTATGTGTTTATTTGACTAGTTATCTGTTTATCTGATGAGTTATGTGTTTATTTGACTAGTTATCTGTTTATCTGATGAGTTATGTGTTTATTTGACTAGTTATCTGTTTATCTGATGAGTTATGTGTTTATTTGACTAGTTATCTGTTTATCTGATGAGTTATGTGTTTATGTGACTAGTTATCTGTTTATCTGATGAGTTATGTGTTTATTTGACTAGTTATCTGTTTATCTGATGAGTTATGTGTTTATTTGACTAGTTATCTGTTTATCTGACGAGTTATGTGTTTATCTGATGAGTTATGTGTTTATTTGACTAGTTATCTGTTTATCTGATGAGTTATGTGTTTATCTGATGAGTTATGTGTTTATTTGACTAGTTATCTGTTTATCTGATGAGTTATGTGTTTATTTGACTAGTTATCTGTTTATCTGATGAGTTATGTGTTTATCTGATGAGTTATGTGTTTATTTGACTAGTTATCTGTTTATCTGATGAGTTATGTGTTTATCTGATGAGTTATGTGTTTATCTGACGAGTTATGTGTTTATTTGACTAGTTATATGTTTATCTGTCTAGTTATCCGTATTTAACTCTGATAATTGACGCTCCAACACGCAGATCTACAGGAGGTCGACCTGTCAATCATCTGTCATCAGTCCATCACACAGTGAACATACTTCAGGTCACAAGAACGAACAAAGCTTTTCCATCATCTCACAGAATCTCAACAATAGCTTCAGGTGTTTCAAGAGTCGGGCCTGGATTATGTTCCCGGCTCAAGACCCGAGTCATTTGCTTCACTCCTCAAAGAACAGTTCACCAAAATCATCAACCTTTCCCCACAAAATTCCACGATCCTACCGCACCAGCATCAAGTCCATTTAAAGCTGACAAGGCCCATACGTCCCCGACCGACACCGAGTCCAGACCGGGCAGGTCCGACCGCACGATTAATCATGGCTTCGAACAATCGTAACAAAATACTCTTATGAGATTCAAACCATCGCACGTCGTTTCGGAGTCAGATAATCATGAGAAACTTTATCTGATTTGACGACTTCTAGAGAATCGTTGGGAACAATCGTGACGCCGTGAAAACACATTCATCTCCATTTCAATCAAACTCTTAGAATCAATTTGATTAATAGTCAAAACCCCCATAATTATCTTTATTAGAATCAATTATTGGACAATTTTCCAGTTAAATACTTGAATCATTATAATCACAGTGAATCTAAATACAGTTGAAAAGTGTTGCCACAGAAAGTCCATCAATGGAGCCAGTTTCAACATCTTCTAATTGAGGCTCCACAATAAAAACACCAGGAATGACAAGAACGTCCATCATCTCGTCTCATAATCATTTGTTACTGTTGTGCAATAAACCAGATGTTTCTGCTGGAGACGTTGACTTTTGAGTTCCAGTTTATGGACTGTTTTATTGACTTGTGTGAGTTTGTTTGTTCGTTTATGATGTTTCAATAAAATCTCCTTTTTCTAGATCTTCATTCCTGGGATGGTTTTGAACGACAAGCATTCATGAGTTCAAATGTTGATGGAACATCTGAAAACACTTCTTGTGATCAATGCCTTCATCACTTCGGTGCTCGGAGAGTAAACCTCCGTCAAGTCTAACCTCCTAATGCTGTTCAAAGCCTCGAGCGCTAACATGACTCTAGAGATATAAAGTAAGTCAACTGTATAAGTAAGTAAATATATAAAGTTCATATATACTTATATAAAGCCATAGACTAAAGCTATTCATAATGAACTTTGTATTTTTGTAAGTTTGTTTATTTTCATTTTTCACTATGTTTGCTGATGTTTTTGTCGAGTCGTTGTTGAGTAAAGTTCATACAAGTCAGTGACGAGTTCTTCAAAGCCTTTCTGGATCCAGATGGTAATTCACTGGAAAAGGTTCAGAACTTTTGGTCACATTCAAACAAATGAATACTATGAGTGTGTGTTGTCAAGAATGTGTTTAAACAATACTTATAATAATTATATATACAATATGATATATTGTGGTACTGTAGGATATATTAAGAATGAAATAGTAGGAAACTAGTAAACACACAATGTTACATGTTTAACATGAGTTCACTCAATTTAAACAGAAGGGTTTATATTTTACTTTTCACAACAAGTTGTTTTTTTCATCTCAGTACCAAAAGGTGGGAGAATGATCTGTGTGTTCATGGATTAAACATTTTTGTTTAGCAAGACAGTCTCGACTCGGTTCACGTTTCTTCTTCTAAAAAGACCAGAAAACATCTACAGTCTGATAGTATTTTACTACCAACCATGAGTAGAAAATAACTATAAAATCACATCATAAAAATGATTATATTTAATATTTCTTACACCCCTAGAACAAATACAAGGAAACATATCACTATATCCTCCCTCACACTTCTCTCCCTCCATCTGTCTTCCCTCCATCCTTCCTCCCAGCCGCTCACAGCAGGAGGCCGTTAACAATGAGTCTGGTTCTGCTCCAGGTTTCTTCTCAAAGGAAGTTTTTCCTCGCCAACGGCACGATGTGAATTGATCTGTTTTTCTTTCTCCACTAAAGTCTCGCTTCAACTGTCAAGTGAGATAACTGTGTTACGATAAGACACTTGAAATAAAATTGTATTGAAAAGAGTTGTGTTGAATCTTAGACACATAAGTGTATCTTATGAACGAGTCGAACAAACGTTGTTCAGTCGAAGACGATGTTTGGAATCATCCATGATTAACTATAACATCAAAGTCACAACGAGGGTCGTCATAAGAAGCAACTTCGTAAGAAGACACTGAAAATACAACAATTCCAGTTGTATTTTGTACCATCAGAACCAAATAGTTCTTGGTGGCGACTGTAGTGTTTGTGCCGAGAGCAGCGAAGAAGAACCGATGACGTCATCAACACAAGTTAGAACAAGACACTCTTCTTATTGACGTCTCCTTTGGAAATACTTTAGATCTACAGCCAATGCATGTAAGTAAGTAAGTAAGTAATATTTATTTATATAGCGCTTTTCCAGACCAGGGTCACAAAGCGCTTTAACAATCAAAACAATACTCAAAAAAGTACATACTTTAAAGATCATCAAACACAGATGTTTCTTGAAGGAGTCAGTAGATCATCAAACACAGAGATGTTTCTTTAAGGAGTCAGTAGATCATCAAACACAGATGTTTCTTGAAGGAGTCAGTAGATCATCAAACACACATGTTTCTTGAAGGAGTCAGTAGATCATCAAACACAGATGTTTCTTAAAGGAGTCAGTAGATCATCAAACACAGATGTTTCTTGAAGGAGTCAGTAGATCATCAAACACACATGTTTCTTGAAGGAGTCAGTAGATCATCAAACACAGATGTTTCTTAAAGGAGTCAGTAGATCATCAAACACAGATGTTTCTTGAAGGAGTCAGTAGATCATCAAACACACATGTTTCTTGAAGGAGTCAGTAGATCATCAAACACAGATGTTTCTTGAAGGAGTCAGTAGATCATCAAACACAGATGTTTCTTGAAGGAGTCAGTAGATCATCAAACACAGATGTTTCTTGAAGGAGTCAGTAGATCATCAAACACACAGATGTTTCTTGAAGGAGTCAGTAGATCATCAAACACAGATGTTTCTTGAAGGAGTCAGTAGATCATCAAACACAGATGTTTCTTGAAGGAGTCAGTAGATCATCAAACACAGATGTTTCTTGAAGGAGTCAGTAGATCATCAAACACACAGATGTTTCTTGAAGGAGTCAGTAGATCATCAAACACAGATGTTTCTTGAAGGAGTCAGTAGATCATCAAACACAGATGTTTCTTGAAGGAGTCAGTAGATCATCAAACACAGATGTTTCTTGAAGGAGTCAGTAGATCATCAAACACAGATGTTTCTTGAAGGAGTCAGTAGATCATCAAACACACAGATGTTTCTTGAAGGAGTCAGTAGATCATCAAACACAGATGTTTCTTGAAGGAGTCAGTAGATCATCAAACACAGATGTTTCTTGAAGGAGTCAGTAGATCATCAAACACAGATGTTTCTTGAAGGAGTCAGTAGATCATCAAACACAGATGTTTCTTGAAGGAGTCAGTAGATCATCAAACACAGATGTTTCTTGAAGGAGTCAGTAGATCATCAAACACAGATGTTTCTTGAAGGAGTCAGTAGATCATCAAACACAGATGTTTCTTGAAGGAGTCAGTAGATCATCAAACACAGATGTTTTTTAAAGGAGTCAGTAGATCATCAAACACAGATGTTTCTTGAAGGAGTCAGTAGATCATCAAACACAGATGTTTCTTGAAGGAGTCAGTAGATCATCAAACACAGATGTTTCTTGAAGGAGTCAGTAGATCATCAAACACAGATGTTTCTTAAAGGAGTCAGTAGATCATCAAACACAGAGATGGTTCCAAAGCTTAGGAGCAACAGCCTGAAAAGATTTCTCTCCTCTGGTCCTGAGTCGTGTGCGTGGAACCATAAGTAGATTCTGATCCACAGACCTCAGAGCCCGAGCTGGGGTGTAAGTCTGGATCAGATCAGTGATGGAAGGAGGAGCCTGACCATGAATAGATCTCAATTGAATTATCGTGACAGTATCACTGTCAGAATCAAAAGAGTCGCAGAAAACATGTTGAAACATGACATTTTTAAACTTTAATGGTCGAAGGTTTTGCTATTTATTGAGTCAGTACTTGAGTGACTTATGTCAGTCTGTCAAACTGAGCCTGAGAAACCTGGGTGTTGTATTTGATAAAGACATGTTTCTTGTTCGACACTGTAGAAAACTGACCAGAAACTGTTTCCTTCAACTGAGAAAAATCTCTAAACTTAGGAAAATGTTGTCGGAACATGATCTGGATCTTATAATCCATGTGTTTGTTTCTTCTCGTCTGGACTATTGTAACAGTTTGTTTTCATGTCTTAACAAGAAGGATCGTCTCGCCTGCAGTTGATTCAGAATTCTGAGCGGCTCTAGTAGAAGAACTCACATTTCTCCTTAAAACTCTTCACTGGCTTCCAGTTTCTTTCAGGATCATTTTAAAATTCTGGTTCTTACTTTCAGATCTATTCATGGTCAGACCTTCATGATCTGATCCAGACTTACACCCCAGCTCGGGCTCTGAGGTCTGTGGATCAGAATCTACTGATGGTTCCACGCACACGGCTCAGGACCAGAGGAGAGAAATCTTTTCAGGCTGTTGCTCCTAAGCTTTGGAACAATCTTCTCTCTCTTTGCTCTTGATGATCTACTGACTCCTTTAAGAAACATCTGTGTTTGATGATCTACTGACTCCTTCAAGAAACATCTGTGTTTGATGATCTACTGACTCCTTCAAGAAACATCTGTGTTTGATGATCTACTGACTCCTTCAAGAAACATCTGTGTTTGATGATCTACTGACTCCTTCAAGAAACATCTGTGTTTGATGATCTACTGACTCCTTCAAGAAACATCTTAAGACGTTTCTATTTGTTCAGGCTTTTCCTTGAATTTCTGGAACTCCTGTGTTGTTCTCAGTATTATCTTGATCTTTAAAGTATATACTTTTTTGAGTATTGTTTTGATTGTTTAAGCGCTTTGTGACCCTGGTCTAGAAAAGCGCTATATAAATAAATATTACTTACTTACTTACTTACACATTTGTAAGACAAATTATTTTTGTTGACTCTTTGAATGTGAAACGATTATTGGTTTTCTTTGTTTAATATTTTTTGTACAAGTCAAGGCATCTTTTTTTCACGGTGGTATCGAACACACGTCGTGATGTTTCTATCGACGACTGAAGCTGCCGCGACATTAACGGAACCTTCGACTCGTCTGTGTCGTTGTGTGTTTGTTGGAGAAGATCCCGAGCTCAGCTCACTTACGTAAACACTCTTCTCACGCCCATCGAGTCTGTGAGCCTTGTTTTTAAAGGAAAGGAAAAAGTTGGAAGTCTTCACCAAGACCTCGGTCCCGAGCGCTTCCTCGCTCGTCTTTTGTTGTGAGCGTGACGTGGTCCCCGTGAGGTGAGCCTCGTCTCCGGCCCTCGGGGCCCTCAGGGCCCTCAGGGGCCTCAGGGGCCCTCAGGGCCCTCAGGGGCCTCCTCGCGCCAACGCCGTGTCGCTTCCTTCACGGGTTTCTCTCGCTGCCACCGACGCACAATGAAGCTCCGCCGACAACTGTGTTACGGCCACAGACGCCGGAGGACGCTCGGCGAGGAAGGTGCGCACAAACACACCGGCGTCGCACACACACACACACACACACACACATGCCGAGTGAATCCCCAGATTTGCATCTCATTAGGCAGTGTGTGTGTGTGTGTGTGTGTGCGTCAGGGTTTCTTTGAGAAGCTGCAGGAACACAAAAGACGCTCTCTGTGTGTGGACGGCTGGCCGGTGCAGCAAGGAACAGATTTCGATGCGCTGTGACAGCTTAATAAACTGATGCCTCCATCAGACCAGGCTGTGGAGCAGCTCCAGAGGCTTCAATGGAGAAGAAGGAGGATCTTTCTCCGGAGGATCTTTCTCTCGCACAAAAGCCCACAGAGGCTGACCTACAAAATGGTGGTCAACACAGGCTTTATGTGGCGCGGCTGAAAAGGGAGGAGAGTCCGATTAGCGGGTGAGCTGGAGTTCACGGCTCTGTGAGGCTGCAGGAGACCCCGAGCCCCGGGCCCTCAAAAGGCCCCGGGACTCGGTAAACAGGATGAATGGAAGCGTGAGGTGAGGAGAGCGAAGCAGCGGCGGCGGGGTGGGCGGAGAAACACTTGTCTGGGTTCAGGGAACCTTCACAGGGGGGATGTAGGGGGCAGAGCAGGAGGCTCGCAGCTTTTCAACCCAGGATCAGGATCAGTTGCTGGGGTTGAACCGATCCTGGTCCAGCGTGACCCACAACTGTTCCTGCTGCAGTACCAGCGCCGGCCAGCAGGGCTTCACCAGTCACGTGTCGTGAGCTCTTCAGCTTTTTATTCTGAAGTCCTGCGTCCGGATCTAGATCATCGTGGACCATGAAGCTTCTTCATCTTCATCTTCATCATCAACTTCATCATCATCTTCGTCTTCATCTTCATCTTCATCTTCATCTTCATCTTCATCTTCATCTTCATCTTCATCTTCATCTTCATCTTGAATCTTCTTCATCTTCATCTTCATCTTGAAGCTTCTTCATCTTCATCTTCACCTTCATCTTCATCTTCATCTTCATCTTCATCTTCATCTTCATCTTCATCTTCATCTTCATCTTCATCTTCTTCTTCTTCTTCTTCACCTTCATCATCATCTTCGTCTTCATCTTCATCTTCATCTTCATCTTCATCTTCATCTTCATCTTCATCTTCATCTTCATCTTGCATCTTCTTCATCTTCATCTTCATCTTGAAGCTTCTTCATCTTCATCTTCACCTTCATCTTCATCTTCATCTTCACCTTCATCTTCATCTTCATCTTCATCTTCATCTTCATCTTCATCTTCATCTTCATCTTCATCTTCTTCTTCTTCTTCTTCACCTTCATCATCATCTTCATCTTCATCTTCATCTTCATCTTCATCTTCATCTTCATCTTCATCTTCATCTTCATCTTGCATCTTCTTCATCTTCATCTTCATCTTGAAGCTTCTTCATCTTCATCTTCACCTTCATCTTCATCTTCATCTTCATCTTCATCTTCATCTTCATCTTCATCTTCATCTTCATCTTCATCTTCATCTTCATCATCTTCTTCTTCTTCTTCACCTTCATCATCATCATCTTCATCATCA
>NC_141829.1:2157896-2197896 GCF_982586985.1 Callionymus lyra
GACTGAGGACGAGAGGATACAGCAAAATAGAACAGAACAGTATGAAAACAAGATATAATCGGTTCAAGGGTCGTTACAGTAATTGGTAAAAACGGTAAACGTGGTCAATTTTCGATGGTTATTGTTACCGTGACAATAAATGACGGTGAATCTTGTCGCGCGATGATGTCACAGCGTTTATGTCGTCGTAGGAATCTGCTTAAATTGAATTTGTGTTTGATGCTGGTTATATAAACACAGGGTGTGTATTTTTTATTTATTTGCCAAATCTAACTTATTTATTTCCAGGGACAACTTTAAATGTGCTTTTTATGCTTGTTTTTCTGAATAAAACAGTAAAGCATCAGAGTCTAAAAGTACTTTTTTAAGTTAATTTTTAGCACGTTGCAAAAATACTGCTATAATAATAATAACAAAGATAATTTAGGTCACACTTACCGTCGCCTGACATTTCACACTTTTACGTCAACATTCTGTTGTTTAAATTCAAAGATAATTAAAGTTAAATTTAATTAAAATGATTAAAAGAAAGTTAAGGGTTAAAAGATGACATGAAAGAAAGTTAAGTTAGTTTAAGTAGAACTTTATTGATCCTCAGGAGGTCTCCTTCGGGAAATAGTTTTTTTCCAATAAGACACAGCAATACAGCTATTATTCATAAAAATAAGAACAAAAGCAAAGAGTAATAAAGAAAAAGAACAAGATGAAACATTCTAAGTCTAAACCTAAAAATCTAAATTAAATTAAATTGACTTTAATTCTGATTAAAGTATGACCCTTCAAATATTTTCTTGAACCTGAAACTTAGGAAGAAAATAAAGTCGTAACTGATTAAAAACATGATAGAAAATGAAGACCGAAGAACTCAATGGTCGTCGATCATTTGTGCGTTTCCACGGCGACCGACGTGCAACAAAGACAACATCCAAGTCGCCGCCTGTGCAGACCTGGACGTGCTTTAACACTCGTGTCCTGGTATCTTGTCTCCTGGTGTTTCGAGGACTGTACTGTGCAGTGTAGGGGTCCCCCAGGGAACAGTGTTGGCACCGTTCCTCTTTTCACTGTACACTGCAGACTTCCAACACCTGTCTCCCACCAGTCACCTGCAAAAGTTCTCAGACGACTCCGCCCTCGTCGGCCTCATTAGGGACGGGGATGACGGGTCGTACCGGGGACTTGTCCAGGAATTTATGACTGGTGCCTGGAAAACCACCTCCAGATCAACTCCAGCAAAACTAAGGAGTTGATTGTGGATTTCCGGCGGTGTCCCTCCATCTCCCCCTCACCACTGAACATCCAGGGACAGGACATTGAGATTATCACGTCTTACAAGTTCCTGGGTGTTCACCTCAACAACCGCCTGGACTGGGTGGATAACACTGCTGCTCTTTATAAAAAAGGGCGGAGTAGACTCTACCTGCTCCGGAGGTTGAGGTCGTTTGGTGTCCAGGGGTCACTCCTGAATTCACTCTATGACTCAGTAGTGGCCTCTGCCATCTTCAACGGTGTGGTCTGCTGGGGGAGCAGCATGACAGCAAAGGATAGGGCTAAACTGGACAGCCTTATTAAGAAGGCCGGTTACGTCCCAGGGCGCCCCCTGGATCCTGTGGAGGAAGTGACTGGGAGGAGGATACAGAGCAAGCTGGCCTCCATGAGGAAGAACTTATCTCACCCTCTCCAGCACACACTGAGGGCATTGAGGAGCTCCATCAGTGATAGGATGCTCCATCCCAGGTGTGTGAGGGAGAGGTACCTCCTTCCTCCTGCTGCCATCAGACTCCACAACAAGAACACACCAAGATAATTATTTAACTGCACCTTTCTTGTTATGTTATTTTTGTAAATATGATTGTGTATATAATATAGTGCAGATTTATTTTCTATTCTATTTAGATTTTCTTTTTCTTTTTATTATTTTATTTCTGGGTGTTTTATTTTTTATTTTTTTTGCTTGCTGTTGAACCGAATTTCCCCTCGCAGGACAAATAAAGGATTCTGATTCTGATTCTGATTCTTTGGACTCCGCCCAACCCTGTGACAACAGCAGAGCCGCGGGTCAGAGAGAAAACCATTATTAAATTCCAGCTCAGATAGCGAGTCAGACGGCGCTCGTTAAATTAGGAGCGAGAGGATCTTAGTTTGCTGCAGCAACAGAGCCTCCACTAATTGCCTTCTTCGACACCACATGCTCTCGACTCCAAAACAAATCCAGCCGCCTTTTTAAATAAACTCCAGGAGCTGCGAACGGGGGTTTGAAGCACGTGAACCTTCAGGGTGTTATCCAGTGTTTGGACCAGGACTTCATGAGGAACCGTCACGACCACTTGTTATTGCAGACGCTCCAGTTTCACGGACCACATGTGTCGCAGAAGAATCTTCATTTCTAACTGTTAACTGTAACTTTCACGTCCAGATGTTCTGACGATAACACGGATGAGGCCGCGATGAAACGACGACACGTCGGTGGCTTTGAGTCTTCGACGGATCAGATCCATCTAGAGAGTGAAAGAAACAGAATCCTTCGTCCTTAAAGTATTTGTGACACGCTTCAGTTTTCAATATTCTTTGAAACCTCGTTGAAATCCGTCCAAACACGTCACGCTGCGGTGAAACGTTGAGACTCGACGATGAGATAAAAACAAATATTGACGGAGACTGGAGCCACGATCGGGTCCCAGACGGACTTATCTGATGGATTCACTTGTTTATTTTATTTATTTCTCATTCATTAAAGGCAGATAAAGTTTTATGAAGCCGCGACACGACTCTCTTGGACTGTGTTGTTTGTTTTGGACGAGCGAGAGTTCCCTGTGGTTTGGCTGCAACCATGTTCCCTGTTCCATTTGGCAAACACACAAGTGTGTGTGGCTGTGTGGCTACGTGTGTGTGTGTGTTAGTGTCCAAGTGTTTGTGTGTGTGTGTGTGTGTGTTAGTGTCCAAGTGTTTGTGTGTGTGTGTGTTAGTGTCCAAGTGTTTGTGTGTGTGTGTGTGTGTTAGTGTCCAAGTGTTTGTGTGTGTGTGTGTGTGTTAGTGTCCAAGTGTTTGTGTGTGTGTTAGTGTCCAAGTGTTTGTGTGTGTGTGTGTGTTAGTGTCCAAGTGTTTGTGTGTGTGTTAGTGTCCAAGTGTTTGTGTGTGTGTGTGTGTGTGTGTGTGTGTGTGTGTGTGTGTGTGTGTGTTAGTGTCCAAGTGTTTGTGTGTGTGTGTGTGTGTGTGTGTGTGTGTGTGTGTGTGTGTGTGTGTGTGTGTGTGTGTGTGTGTTAGTGTCCAAGTGTTTGTGTGTGTGTGTGTGTGTGTTAGTGTCCAAGTGGGTTCTTCTGTGTGTCTCTGAGTGTGTGTGTGTATATTTGTGTGTGACTCTGTCACAGTGTGTGTCTGATAGTGTCTGTGTGTGTGTGTTAGTGTCCAAGTGTGTGTGTGTTAGTGTCCAAGTGTTTGTGTGTGTGTGTGTGTGTGTGTGTGTGTTAGTGTCCAAGTGTTTGTGTGTGTGTGTGTGTGTGTGTGTTAGTGTCCAAGTGGGTTCTTCTGTGTGTCTCTGTGTGTGTGTGTGTGTGTGTGTGTGTGTATATTTGTGTGTGTCTCTGTCACAGTGTGTGTCTGATAGTGTCTGTGTGTGTGTGTTAGTGTCCAAGTGTGTGTGTGCTAGTGTCCAAGTGTGTGTGGGTTTGTGTGTGTGTGTTAGTGTCCAAGTGTGTGTGTGTGTGTGTGTGTTAGTGTCCAAGTGTGTGTGTGTGTGTGTGTGTGTGTGTGTGTGTGTTAGTGTCCAAGTGTGTGTGGGTTTGTGTGTGTGTGTTAGTGTCCAAGTGTGCTCTTCTGTGTGTCTCTGAGTGTGTGTGTGTATATTTGTGTGTGTGTCTGTCATAGTGTGTGTCTGCTATTGTCTGTGTGTGTGTGTTAGTGTCCAAGTGTGTGTCCAAGTGTGCTCTTCTCTGTGTCTGAGTGTGTGTGTGTATATTTGTGTGTATATGTGTCACAGTGTGTGTCTGCTAGTGTCCAAGTGTGTGTGTTAGTGTCCAAGTGTGTGTCTGTGTGTCTCTGAGTGTGTGCGTGTATATTTGTATGTGTCTTTGTCCTAGTGTGTGTCTGCTAGTGTCTGTGTGTGTTTGTTAGTGTCCTGTCCGAGTGCGGTGTGCGTGTCTGTTTGTGTGCGTGTGTCTCTGAGTGGTTGTGTCCAAGTGTGTCCATGTCTGCAAGTGTGTGTTCGTGTGTGTGTCTGTGTGTGTGTGTATATTTGTGTGTCTCTGTCACAGTGTGTGTCTGATATTGTCTGTGTGTGTGTGTTAGTGTCCAAGTGTGTGTGTGTGTTAGTGTCCAAGTGTGTGTGTGTGTCTGTGTGTGTTAGTGTCCAAGTATGTGTGGGTTTGTGTGTGTGTGTTAGTGTCCAAGTATGCTCTTATTTGTGTCTCTGAGTGTGTGTGTGTATATTTGTGTGTATCTGTGTCACAGTGTGTGTCTGCTAGTGTCCAAGTGTGTGTGTTAGTGTCCAAGTGTGTGTCTGTGTGTCTCTGAGTGTGTGCGTGTATATTTGTATGTGTCTTTGTCCTAGTGTGTGTCTGCTAGTGTCCGAGTGCAGTGTGCGTGCGTCTGTTTGTGTGCGTGTGTCTCTGAGTGGTTGTGTCCAAGTGTGTCCATGTCTGCAAGTGTGTGTTCGTGTGTGTGTCTGTGTGTGTGTGTATATTTGTGTGTCTCTGTCCGAGCGTGTCTGTGTGTGTGTTTGTGTGTTTGTGTGTTTGTCTGTGCGTGTGTGTGTTTATATATATATGACGTAAAGAAGGATTTAAATAAAGTTTTAAAGCAAGAAAGTCATTTTTCTTACCATCAGAAAAACACTTTATATCAAACAGGATGATCTGCTGGTTTGAAGAAGTTTGAAGTAAACGCTCGTCCTGACATCAGATCCATGTTCTCTCAGAGTCACGACAGTGAATCACAGGGTTTTCTTCCACGAAGGTTCTTTTTTTAAACATCAAAATGACGTATCTGTGACGTGTGGCTCTGGTTCGACACCTGCTTTGAATCCATCATTGGATTTATGCTTCATTATGGAGCCGCTGACCTGAAGCCTCGACCGACTGTAAATCACAGTGAAGCAGAAGAGTTTGACGTTTAACTCTTTCGCTGCTAACATTAAATGCAGGGTTGACTTTTTACAAGTTACATTTGCAGCATCTAGAGTTTAATTTAAATCATCAGCCTCATAACTTAAATTAAACACTTTCTGATTCACTTTCTAACTCAATGAACCCGTCTCTCTCACCCCCTCTGGATGAACTCAGCACTGCAGCCTGACATAAGCTATGGTTCTCTGCTCTGTAATGATGTTTGACAGAAAAGATAAACTTTTGTTAAACGCAACAATTTCAGAGCATTATGTCACATCCTGTTGTCGTGACCCCGGGCGACCTCTTCTGCTGACCAGACCCGAGGAAATGAGTCGCACGGAATCCTCTTTAATTCGTCCTTCCGTCCGAGAGGATCGTTGCTGTTTTCCAGCGCCACGCCCGAGTCCAGTTACCTTAAACCTCAAAGAACAACAACTTCCATCCACAAGAACGTCTTTGTTTGTCGACAACAAGTCTTGATAACGACCGTCAGCTGTGAAGTGAGACGCGACATATTCTGCTGACGTTGCAGGAAAAGTTGTGCGTCTTCACTCACGGCTGTTTATTTGCTTCTCCTGTAATGGCTTGTCTATGTTTTCTGGGCTCAATTTCTTTCAATTTTCTCCCTTATAAACAACAATTTCTGGTTCTTGATTCGAGCCGTTTGTGGTTTCTGTATTTAGATATCCGTAAACAAAACCAAACAAAAGCATGTTTAAAGTTCACTCGGGTGAATCATGTGTTGAAAATAGCTGGTTCTTCGTGAAGCTGCAGAGGAACCAGGGATGTTTCAAACTCTTTTATTTGGACTTTTATCGCTGGTTCATCCGACACGAGAGCGTCTGCCTCCAGGATCCCAGCGAGGACTTTGATTTCCTCCCTTTGAACTCCAGTCTCACGCCACAAACACGTGGAACACAAGTTACATTTCTATCCATTGAACAGTGGATTATAGACGCGCCTCTGACAGGAAGTGACATTTTCTTTAATGATGAAAATGTATTTTTGTTTGTTTTTTGTCACTCGTGTTCCTCCTCAAAACATTCCTCTCATTTTTTAGTCTATAAAAGTGTCTTCCACGTCAAAACCTCACTCTAGTAATGATATCAAGAATTTGACTTCAAACGACTTTTCGTTTTCATTCTTTTGCTCGACAATATTGGATCAAACAATAATAACAAATGTGTAACAGATGTTAAACAATAAAAACATCCTAAAACTTAATCTAGGTTTGAAACTGTATCTTTGATAACATCCTTTGATACCACAGACTTCCTAGTTCAAGCTTCTATCTTCAATAAAATGTAGTTAAAATGACTGTTTCGATCAGCATCGATACGTCAAAACTATCTGTCAATCAAAGGTGTGTGTTTGATACATGACATTAAAGAAAGACCCATCAATCATCATCCAGTTAAGAGATTCATGTCACCAGTAGTTTTGTTACGTTTTCTCTTTTTACTTTGATGTTTGATTGTGTTACTATAACGACAACTTTATCGACTCGACACACTCAAAGAAACCTGTCAGTGAAGCTGCAGCTGATTGAACCAGAAGTTACAAGATCAACCAATGGGACGCTTTCTTTGTCGTAAGCTCCGCCCACTGAGCGGAGCACTAAGAGATTTGATTGGATCAGACGTGTGTCAATCAAAAGAGCTGCTGTTTGAAGATTAACGTCATGAAATGATTCATGAGTCGATGACCTTCAAAACATGAGTTGATACGTGAACATGAACATGTCAAGAACTATCAATAGATGAATTCATACATTTATGTTTTATCTTTTTAAACCAGCGTTGTCATTTGAGAAGTAGATCACATGATGAAAGTGTCAGGACTCTCGAGGGGGTCACATGATCAGATGTTCCAGAACCAAAAGTCCAAACCTCCTCAAACTGTTCTCACGTCCAACATGGATCCGTGTTCGTTTCCGTCCATTTGTCTCACTGACTCACTGCGTTGTGTATCCGTAAAAGCATCTCCCAGCAACACTCATCAATTACCACCTCACTCGTCTCGCTCGCCCATCACTCAGCTCTCTCTCACACACACCTTCACACACACACACATGATGAGAGGCTTTTGGCCAACGCAAGCAGAAACACGCCGACTCACAAGGACAAAGCACTTGTTTTCCACCATTTCCTGCTCCAGTCAGCACAGAACTAATATATTCCTTCTCGTCAAGCTGCACTTGAGGAACACGTAAATGGGTGTATTTATAGCGAGCGCCTCGACATGCCTTTCCCTCGAGTCCCGCCTTTTATTTTAGCTCCATCACTCCGTTCAGGACCATGTGTGTCTTTATTAAAGGGGTCTGTAATCCATCCTTTAAGAGTCGAGGTCTGAGGAGGTCACGGCACAAGCTCTTCTGCATCAACCTGACCTGATGAGATCCTTGTAAACAAGACCTCGTAGACCTGATGAGATCCTTGTAAACAAGACCTCGTGGACCTGATGAGATCCTTGTAAACAAGACCTCGTGGACCTGATGAGATCCTTGTAAACAAGACCTCGTGGACCTGATGAGATCCTTGTAAACAAGACCTCGTGGACCTGATGAGATCCTTGTAAACAAGACCTCGTGGACCTGATGAGATCCTCGTAAACAAGACCTCGTAGACCTGATGAGATCCTTGTAAACAAGACCTCGTGGACCTGATGAGATCCTCGTAAACAAGACCTAGTGGACCTGATGAGATCCTTGTAAACAAGACCTCGTGGACCTGATGAAATCCTTGTAAACAAGACCTTGTGGACCTGATGAGATCCTTGTAAACAAGACCTCGTAGACCTGATGAGATCCTCGTAAACAAGACCTAGTGGACCTGATGAGATCCTTGTAAACAAGACCTCGTGGACCTGATGAAATCCTTGTAAACAAGACCTCTTAGACCTGATGAGATCCTTGTAAACAAGACCTCGTAGACCTGATGAGATCCTTGTAAACAAGACCTCGTGGACCTGATGAGATCCTTGTAAACAAGACCTCGTAGACCTGATGAGATCCTTGTAAACAAGACCTCGTGGACCTGATGAGATCCTTGTAAACAAGACCTCGTAGACCTGATGAGATCCTTGTAAACAAGACCTCGTAGACCTAATGAGATCCTTGTAAACAAGACCTTGTGAACCTGATGAGATCCTTGTAAACAAGACCTCGTAGACCTGATGAGATCCTTGTAAACAAGACCTCGTAGACCTGATGAGATCCTCGTAAACAAGACCTCGTAGACCTGATGAGATCCTTGTAAACAAGACCTCGTGGACCTGATGAGATCCTTGTAAACAAGACCTCGTGGACCTGATGAGATCCTTGTAAACAAGACCTCGTGGACCTGATGAGATCCTCGTAAACAAGACCTCGTAGACCTGATGAGATCCTTGTAAACAAGACCTCGTGGACCTGATGAGATCCTCGTAAACAAGACCTAGTGGACCTGATGAGATCCTTGTAAACAAGACCTCGTGGACCTGATGAAATCCTTGTAAACAAGACCTTGTGGACCTGATGAGATCCTTGTAAACAAGACCTCGTAGACCTGATGAGATCCTCGTAAACAAGACCTAGTGGACCTGATGAGATCCTTGTAAACAAGACCTCGTGGACCTGATGAAATCCTTGTAAACGAGACCTCGTAGACCTGATGAGATCCTTGTAAACAAGACCTCGTAGACCTGATGAGATCCTTGTAAACAAGACCTCGTGGACCTGATGAGATCCTTGTAAACAAGACCTCGTAGACCTGATGAGATCCTTGTAAACAAGACCTCGTGGACCTGATGAGATCCTTGTAAACAAGACCTCGTAGACCTGATGAGATCCTTGTAAACAAGACCTCGTAGACCTAATGAGATCCTTGTAAACAAGACCTTGTGAACCTGATGAGATCCTTGTAAACAAGACCTCGTAGACCTAATGAGATCCTTGTAAACAAGACCTCGTAGACCTGATGAGATCCTCGTAAACAAGACCTCGTGGACCTGATGAGATCCTTGTAAACAAGACCTCGTGGACCTGATGAGATCCTTGTAAACAAGACCTCGTAGACCTGATGAGATCCTCGTAAACAAGACCTCGTGGACCTGATGAGATCCTCGTAAACAAGACCTCGTGGACCTGATGAGATCCTCGTAAACAAGACCTCGTAGACCTGATGAGATCCTCGTAAACAAGACCTCGTGGACCTGATGAGATCCTCGTAAACAAGACCTCGTAGACCTGATGAGATCCTCGTAAACAAGACCTCGTAGACCTGATGAGATCCTTGTAAACAAGACCTTGTAGACCTGATGAGATCCTTGTAAACAAGACCTCGTAGACCTGATGAGATCCTCGTAAACAAGACCTCGTGGACCTGATGAGATCCTTGTAAACAAGACCTCGTAGACCTGATGAGATCCTTGTAAACAAGACCTCGTGGACCTGATGAGATCCTTGTAAACAAGACCTCGTGGACCTGATGAGATCCTTGTAAACAAGACCTCGTAGACCTGATGAGATCCTTGTAAACAAGACCTCGTGGACCTGATGAGATCCTTGTAAACAAGACCTCGTGGACCTGATGAGATCCTTGTAAACAAGACCTCGTAGACCTGATGAGATCCTTGTAAACAAGACCTTGTAGACCTGATGAGATCCTTGTAAACAAGACCTCGTAGACCTGATGAGATCCTCGTAAACAAGACCTCGTGGACCTGATGAGATCCTTGTAAACAAGACCTCGTAGACCTGATGAGATCCTTGTAAACAAGACCTCGTGGACCTGATGAGATCCTTGTAAACAAGACCTCGTGGACCTGATGAGATCCTTGTAAACAAGACCTCGTAGACCTGATGAGATCCTTGTAAACAAGACCTCGTGGACCTGATGAGATCCTTGTAAACAAGACCTCGTGGACCTGATGAGATCCTTGTAAACAAGACCTCGTAGACCTGATGAGATCCTTGTAAACAAGACCTTGTAGACCTGATGAGATCCTTGTAAACAAGACCTCGTAGACCTGATGAGATCCTCGTAAACAAGACCTCGTGGACCTGATGAGATCCTTGTAAACAAGACCTCGTAGACCTGATGAGATCCTTGTAAACAAGACCTCGTGGACCTGATGAGATCCTTGTAAACAAGACCTCGTGGACCTGATGAGATCCTTGTAAACAAGACCTCGTGGACCTGATGAGATCCTTGTAAACAAGACCTCGTAGACCTGATGAGATCCTTGTAAACAAGACCTCGTAGACCTGATGAGATCCTTGTAAACAAGACCTCGTGGACCTGATGAGATCCTTGTAAACAAGACCTCGTGGACCTGTGGAAGGATCTCCAGCAGTTTGTCACGCGTCACATAGTTGATAATTGAAGGTCACTCAAGGACACGACGACAGCATCGTATGGATGGATTTTTCACAGACTAAACAACGGATGAAAGAATGTGTGATGAATAAAAGTGCAGGTCAGGAGGACAAACACCATCAGTGGTTATAAACATCACCGTGATTTCACACTTAACTTCCAACAGCAGGAAGAACCTGAAGGATGTGTTTAAATCTAAACATCTCAATGCAAAGGAGTGTCATACGAGAGCCTCTACATGTGAAGACGACCCGTCCCGCGGATCTGTGGAATGCTCAGGCCGTTTGTCAAGGATACAGAGGAGAGAGATTTATGCAGGAAACACACAACTGTTGGTGTAATTTGCATCTATTGTTCACACTTCAAAGTGAATCATGTCGGCGCTGCCCTCGCTCTGCTCCCCGCCGCCTAAACAGAGACACGGAAAACCACAGAGAACATCCGTCTTTCTCCATCTCTGCACCTCCATTTGTTACTGCTACAAAGGAGAACCACTACAAGTGTCATGGTGACAGGTGGGAATGATCCATCACCCGGCGGAGCCTCAGTTTGCAGCGACCGAAGCCACCCAGATCCCCGTCACATGTGGGTGGGCCAGACAAGCGGCACAATCGCTCCCCAGAGGTTGCTGCGAGGAACCATAAACCGGTGAAAAGAAAGGCTTTAATTCTGTCTCAGAGGCCGCCAGAGAGTAAACACCTCGACCGTTACACTTGTAGAAGGTCGTAGCTCTTGAAGTCCCGACAGTAACGACAGAAGCTTTTTATCGAATCCAAACTTGGATGAAGACGTGAAGAAACGAGACACCTTCAAGCTTCAAACAGCTGTTGTGAAGCGTTCAATGACTTCGCTGTCATCGTCCTCCACCCAACATGTGGCACGTCTCGTGCTCGTCCAGATCCCCTCCTCGCCGAGACCCGCCGTCTACCGTTCCCATGACCTCAAGTTGACCCCAACACTACATGTCATTGGGCGGCGCAGGCGAGAGAACACGTGTAACATCCGAGACAAACATGTTTATGCAGGTCAGTACGAGGAGTGTCTACACTTGTAAACAGTGACATGGATAAACAAACAATAACTCGTTTGTTTCCCTTCTCACGCCTTCATTTCTCACCAACATATCAGAATCAGAATCAGAATCAGAAATCCTTTATTTGTCCCGCAAGGGGAAATTCAGTTTAAACAACAGCAAGCGCAATACCTCGAATAAAAAAAATAAAAGACACCCAGAAATAGAATAATAAAATGAAAAGAAAGATCTAAATAGAATAGAAAATAAATCTGCACTATATTATATACACAATCATATTTACAAAAATAACAAGAAGAAAAGGTGCAGTTAAATAATTATCTTGGTGTGTTCTTATTGTGGAGTCTGATGGCAGCAGGAGGAAGGACCTGCGGTACCTCTCCCTCACACACCTGGGATGAAGCATCCTATCACTGATGGAGCTCCTCAATGCCCTCAGTGTGTGCTGGAGAGGGTGAGATAAGTTCTTCCTCATGGAGGCCAGCTTTCTCTGTATCCTCCTCACAGACACTTCCTCCACAGGATCCAGGGGGCGCCCTGGGATGTAACCGGCCTTCTTAATAATGCTGTCCAGTTTAGCCCTATCCTTTGCTGTCATGCTGCTCCCCCAGCAGACCACACCGTTGAAGATGGCAGAGGCCACTACTGAGTCATAGAGTGACTTCAGGAGTGACCCCCGGACACCAAACGACCTCAACCTCCGGAGCAGGTAGAGTCTACTCCGCCCTTTTTTATAAAGAGCAGCAGTGTTATCCACCCAGTCCAGGCGGTTGTTGAGGTGAACACCCAGGAACTTGTAAGACGATATACTCGTCTGCGAGTGACATGACGCGGCTGTTGACCATGTATGTTTGGCTCATGTGACTCAGACCAGAGACCGGGGTGTCGATAAAGATTTGACGACTGACGAGCTCGTATGAACGAGCGTTAAAAGATACGACAAGTCCGACAATTTCATTCATACGTAAGTGTTTATTGTACTTATATTACTCTGAGAGACGTATTACTATGGAGCCTTGTGGAACAATACTACGCTGACTCGCTGATAATACTACACTGACTGATGTCTTTGATACATTAGGCTTATAAGGCGTACGCTTGATTTTTTAAGAACATTTTTGGATGGATATGAACCTTAGAGTAAAAATATTATTGTATATGAACTTAAGTACTTTAAGAACCTGTTTGAAGTGGCTGAAGAATCGATCATTTGTGTCTTATGACTACTGTCTGATGACTACTGGAAGGGCTTTGCTTTTTTAGGATTTGAATGGACGCAGAACCCTCTAGTGGTTATATAGTATAACAGCTTTTAACCAGTTGACATTGACACCCCTAGTTAGTACTTTACGTCTCACTCCCTTAAACTGTTTGCTTGGATGTGAGTTTCTCAAGAGTTCAGTGTGTCATAAAGATGACGGAGGGAAGGATGAACACAACTCTTGAAAGAAGAGCAGAGCTGGAAGGTAAAGCTCTTGATGCGAGTCCATCTTTTTCTAAACGTTAAGCTTCAGTCACAGAATTCTCAGCAGAATGATGTACGTCCAACTTTGTCAGTCGCAAATGAATCCACTTGACCAGAATCTTTGCTAGAGCCGTTGAACCTGCTGCTGAGCTACACTGGTCAAGGCTAGTGATGTCGGGATGAACCAGGTATTTACAAATGAGCCTCAAGTCTATTTTCACAACAAGACAGTTCAAGATTTAAAGGTGAACTGAAGGAACGAGTCCAGGAAGTTGGAAACAAAAAGGCTTTGAAAAGTTTTGACAAAATGATGGAACCTGATGAGCCGTCGGGAATGATGGAGTCGAGTCTCATTAACTAGTAGCAAACATTGTGCCGTGACCTCATCGCTGAGAACACGTCTTCTAATTTGAGAGACGGATCGCTGCGAAGAGGCTCGGCGGTCTGATTAAAGCCAGACAACAGCAAAGGGCAGGCTGATGAAGGTTCCGGCTGATGAAGGGATTAAAAGTGAGAGAGTCGTGTTTTCAAAACACTCTGGAGTCTATTAAGAGGCTTTTGAAAAAAGTAGCATGGATTTTCAAAAACTGCAAACTCTTGTGTAGTCAACACTGTGAAATACACGTTTTTTTTTACATGATGTTCACCTTACAAAACCAGAAGATAAGGACGCACACTAATCATCTCCTGGATGTCTCCGAGACCAGGCTGAAGGTCCAGGTACTGTCCACGGGATCCAGGCCATCCTAAAGTTTTTGACTAAAGAATTTAAGATATGCAAGAATGTAACTTTACAATGTAAAGATTTGTCATTAAAAAAGTTCTCAATTGGGTTTTAAAGCAGATTGATGGATAGATTGTTAATCCCTTGGGAAGATATATGTTTCCTTCAACTGAGAAAAATCTCTAAACTTAGGAAAATGTTGTCGGAACATGATCTGGATCTTATAATCCATGCGTTTGTTTCTTCTCGTCTGGACTATTGTAACAGTTTGTTTTCATGTCTAAACAAGAAGGATCTTCTCGCCTGCAGTTCATACAAAACTCTGCAGCCAGAATTCTGAGCCGCTCTAGTAGAAGAACTCACATTTCTCCTTCAAACTCTTCACTGGCTGCCAGTTTCTTTCAGGATCAACTTTAAAATTCTGGTTCTTACTTTCAGATCTATTCATGGTCAGACCTTCCATCAGTGATCTGATCCAGACTTACACCCCAGCTCGGGCTCTGAGGTCTGTGGATCAGAATCTACTTATGGTTCCACTCACACGACTCAGGACCAGAGGAGAGAAATCTTTTCAGGCTGTTGCTCCTAAGCTTTGGAACGATCTTCTCTCTCTTTGTTCTTGATGATCTACTGACTCCTTCAAGAAACATCTGTGTTTGATGATCTACTGACTCCTTCAAGAAACATCTGTGTTTGATGATCTACTGACTCCTTCAAGAAACATCTGTGTTTGATGATCTACTGACTCCTTCAAGAAACATCTGTGTTTGATGATCTACTGACTCCTTCAAGAAACATGTGTGTTTGATGATCTACTGACTCCTTCAAGAAACATGTGTGTTTGATGATCTACTGACTCCTTCAAGAAACATCTGTGTTTGATGATCTACTGACTCCTTCAAGAAACATCTGTGTTTGATGATCTACTGACTCCTTCAAGAAACATCTCTGTGTTTGATGATCTACTGACTCCTTCAAGAAACATCTGTGTTTGATGATCTACTGACTCCTTCAAGAAACATCTGTGTTTGATGATCTACTGACTCCTTCAAGAAACATCTGTGTTTGATGATCTACTGACTCCTTCAAGAAACATGTGTGTTTGATGATCTACTGACTCCTTCAAGAAACATCTGTGTTTGATGATCTACTGACTCCTTCAAGAAACATCTGTGTTTGATGATCTACTGACTCCTTTAAGAAACATGTGTGTTTGATGATCTACTGACTCCTTCAAGAAACATCTGTGTTTGATGATCTACTGACTCCTTCAAGAAACATCTGTGTTTGATGATCTACTGACTCCTTCAAGAAACATGTGTGTTTGATGATCTACTGACTCCTTCAAGAAACATCTGTGTTTGATGATCTACTGACTCCTTTAAGAAACATCTGTGTTTGATGATCTACTGACTCCTTTAAGAAACATCTTAAGACGTTTCTATTTGTTCAGGCTTTTCCTTGATTTTCTGGAACTCCTGTGTTGTTCTCAGTATTATCTTGATCTTTAAAATATATACTTTTTTGAGTATTGTTTTGATTGTTTAAGCGCTTTGTGACCCTGGTCTGGAAAAGCGCTATATAAATAAATATTACTTACTTACTTACTTATATTGATCTCCTGTATGTAAAGTCCTCGCTTCATTAAACGTGGCCCTCGATGATTAAAGCTCTACCAGACCGAAGCAGTCGAGTCAGAGCCGATGATGTGAACACGTCACAGCTGCACCACTTCACAGTCAAAGATATCTTTTCTCGAACAAAAGCAGGTCGATGGAGACGAGTCTCTGAATCTCGTCGAGTCTCCTGGAGCAGAAAGTGTTAACAAGACGAGTCGTTGCTGATGAAAGGCTTTTATATTTCCCAGGGTTGAGCTTCAGTCGAGGGGCAGAGATTTTGTTAAGAGCTCGCAGGTGAACTTCATGAAAGTCTGAGACATTTCAATCCAAAGGGACAAAATGATTTCATATCTTCGTCCTCGTTGCAGAGGCTGATGGGAAAGAGGAAGTCGGTCTTCAGGTGAAAAGTTTGTCTTTCAAAGAAAATATGATTTCTCGGGCACGAGAGGTTTCCCTTCAAGCAATTACTTTCCAGTAATAAATCATCATCCAACCGTCGTTATGTCTGGTTAGAATGAGGTTTCCTGAGATGATTGACAGGCGACGTGTGACGTACAGTTGCTGACTTGATGAAGAAGCCTTTAAGAAAGACGTGTCTTTGTCTTTAAATACGTGTCAAGATTCCCTCCAAGAAAATGAATTGAAATTCATTAAAAGATCTTCCATCTTTCCTCATATTTACACACACACGATCGTTCACACACACACACACACACACACGATCATTCACACACACACACACACACACTATCATTCACACACACACACACACGATCATTCACACACACACACACACACACACGATCGTTCACACACACACACACACGATCATTCACACACACACACACACACACACGATCGTTCACACACACACACACACACGATCGTTCACACACACACACACACACGATCATTCACACACACACACACACGATCATTCACACACACACACACACAAACAAACACACACACACACACACACACACACACGATCATTCACACACACACACACGATCATTCACACACACACACACACGAACAAACACACACACACACACACACACACACACACACACACACACACACACACAAACACAAACACACACACACACACACGATCATTCACACACACACACACACACACACACACAAACACACACACACACACACACACACAGGATCATTCACACACACACATATTTAAGAAGATCTGGGTTGATATTGTAAAACAATCAACTAGAAGACGTGTAACTCCAGAGAAAATAGAAAGAAATGTTCAATTCATTTTCAATGTAAATAAGAAAAAACACGGAGTTGTGTAAATAATAATATATTCTTCCATAAAAGTCCTGAAATGTATCAATAAACATTGAATATAAATGTTATTAAAAAATAAAACTCACCATGAAATAAAGTGATTAGATAAACAAATGTGTTTTATGTATTATATAGTTCATCATTTTTTATTTATCAAGTTTTTCTTAAATGTTGTTGTGCGAATAATCTTTTGTGAGTCTTGTTAAATCTTGAATTTTAACTTCTAGCTAATAAAGGTATCATTGCTTTTAATATTGCAGAGAAATGTAGTTTTCAAGATGTTTAGTGAATGTAAAACGGATGTCATGGTAACTATTGGATATTTTTGGGTTATTTCAGGGATCGTAAGGCATAGATTACAGGAATAGAAAAAAGATAAGCTTCGGCTTTGAGTTTGTTTAAAGTTTGTGTGATGAGAAAATGTATAAATATGTATAAATAAATGATTATTTCATTATTTCATGATGGTATTCATAAACCCATGTCTGCTTGTATTGTGAAAAATATTTTAGAAAACAAATCTTTATTTGGATCGCACACATTTAAGGGCCTTTCCTGAGATCCACAGATATTTAAATGTTTAAAAATGTTTTAGAAAGTTGATCTCGGAGCAGATAAGAGTCATGTTGTCAACCAGAGACGGAGTAACTGCCGCATGAGAGCAGGACGACAGAGAAGGTGTCGGGCAGCAGTCAAATATGGCTTCTCTGTGCGTCACAGAACGACCAGGAGCGATCGTGGCTCTTGTTTCCAGGGCCGTGATCCTCGGCTCAGTTCCTCCTGAGACCCTGAGCCACGGAGAGTAAAGGGCAGCGTGAGATTGGAAAGCAATGAGTCTATTAATCAAAGAGGTCTTTTCTAAATGTGCGCCACACACACGGGTTCCAGAAACACCGCGAGACGACAGATTTAATCCAGGTGACTGCTCAGGCCTTGTTCGTGTTCGCTCATTAGGACCTGATCCAGGTTCACGAGCTTCTCTGAGCGCGAGCTGACGGACGGACGGCTGGTGAACATCTGCGGCAGGTGTTGTATAAAATCCAGACGCTGAGATCATCTGATCTCATCCAGATCCTTCAAGTGTGCAATACACAAGTATAATCCCTCAGGTTTGCAGATTAGGTCGACGTGAAGCCGTCGTTTCCAATCCTTCTCCCGGCGATGAACACGTGAAGGATCAGACAGCGAGTCTCTGATGTCATCGATCGCTCGCCAGCAGGACTGACCTTCTCGCAACCCAAACCCAGCGAAGGTGGCTCCATCCATGTGACGCCAGAAAACACACCGGATCGATGGGCGCGACAAAGACGACGCACCACATGACAGATTCACCGGCGGCGCCGAGGAGGGAACGTCCATCAACTTCATGACTCCGTGATGGACAGAAGGAGACAAAGAGATGGAGAGGAAGATAAAGAAGTTAGACGAGAGGACTCGCTGGAGGTCAGACACGTTTCCCTCGTGGTAGACTGCGGTGTACGGTTACATTAACACACACACACACACACACACTCACACACTCACACACACACACTCGCACTGACACACACACACTCTCTCTCACACACACACGAGTATTGATTGCGAGGAGAGCGATGAGTCTGAGGGAAGAGGGATCTTCTCAGGTCCCTCTATTATCAACACTAACAGGGACATAATCAGTGACCTTAACCTGCGGCTAAATGAAGTAATTACTCCGAACAATGAGGTCAACGATGAATAATACGTCTTTGATTGACTCGCATTCAGAGCCGAGCTTCTGTAGAGACGCACTCGCCACATCACAGCCTCGCGCTCATAGAAGACATAGATCTTCTATTCAATCCTTCATCCAGGAGCTTAAGTGCAAAACATATCTTCCTCAGAAGACACTTCTGAGGGTCATCGATGCTTCACGTTTAATTATAAATAATCATTTCTTTGTTTGGACGAATATCTTTTAGCCAAGAATGTTTCTTCACCACATGAACGTGTTTATTTATTTATAAATGTTAGGTGAACAACATCAAACTTCAGTGTTTGCAACACATGATCCTGGTCCTGTCTTAGTCTGAAGGTTAGAGACTGAGATTCCACTTTTGTAAAGATACTTTGAGATAACTTTGGTACGACTTCTTACAGTCGACAGAGTGAAAGTATGTTGCTAATGTTCTCATGTACCTTTGTACCTCCATCTCAGACTTGTCTCCATCTGAAATAGTCTTGGTCTTAGTCTGAGATGTTCTTCATAATCACTTGTCCTTCATATCCTGCTAAGTTAACTAAGTAAGTCATTTATATTTGTAGAGTCTTTTCCAGACCAGGGTCACAAAGAACTTCAACAATCAAAACAATATTCAATAAAATATATATTTTAAAGATCAAGATAAAACTGAGACAAACAAAGGAGTTCCAGAAAATCAAGGAAAAGCTCAAATAAAAGTGTCTTGAGATGTTTCTTGAAGGAGTCAGTAGATCATCAAACACAGATGTTTCTTGAAGGAGTCAGTAGATCATCAAACACACATGTTTCTTGAAGGAGTCAGTAGATCATCAAACACAGATGTTTCTTGAAGGAGTCAGTAGATCATCAAACACAGATGTTTCTTGAAGGAGTCAGTAGATCATCAAACACAGATGTTTCTTGAAGGAGTCAGTAGATCATCAAACACAGATGTTTCTTGAAGGAGTCAGTAGATCATCAAACACACATGTTTCTTGAAGGAGTCAGTAGATCATCAAACACACATGTTTCTTGAAGGAGTCAGTAGATCATCAAACACAGATGTTTCTTGAAGGAGTCAGTAGATCATCAAACACAGATGTTTCTTGAAGGAGTCAGTAGATCATCAAACACAGATGTTTCTTGAAGGAGTCAGTAGATCATCAAACACAGATGTTTCTTGAAGGAGTCAGTAGATCATCAAACACAGATGTTTCTTGAAGGAGTCAGTAGATCATCAAACACAGAGATGTTTCTTGAAGGAGTCAGTAGATCATCAAACACAGATGTTTCTTAAAGGAGTCAGTAGATCATCAAACACAGATGTTTCTTGAAGGAGTCAGTAGATCATCAAACACAGATGTTTCTTGAAGGAGTCAGTAGATCATCAAACACACATGTTTCTTGAAGGAGTCAGTAGATCATCAAACACAGATGTTTCTTGAAGGAGTCAGTAGATCATCAAACACAGATGTTTCTTGAAGGAGTCAGTAGATCATCAAACACAGATGTTTCTTGAAGGAGTCAGTAGATCATCAAACACAGATGTTTCTTGAAGGAGTCAGTAGATCATCAAACACAGATGTTTCTTGAAGGAGTCAGTAGATCATCAAACACAGATGTTTCTTGAAGGAGTCAGTAGATCATCAAACACAGATGTTTCTTGAAGGAGTCAGTAGATCATCAAACACACATGTTTCTTGAAGGAGTCAGTAGATCATCAAACACAGATGTTTGTTGAAAGAGTCAGTAGATCATCAAACACACATGTTTCTTGAAGGAGTCAGTAGATCATCAAACACAGATGTTTCTTGAAAGAGTCAGTAGATCATCAAACACAGAGATGTTTCTTGAAGGAGTCAGTAGATCATCAAACACAGATGTTTCTTGAAGGAGTCAGTAGATCATCAAACACACATGTTTCTTGAAGGAGTCAGTAGATCATCAAACACAGATGTTTCTTGAAGGAGTCAGTAGATCATCAAACACAGATGTTTCTTGAAAGAGTCAGTAGATCATCAAACACAGAGATGTTTCTTGAAGGAGTCAGTAGATCATCAAACACAGATGTTTCTTGAAGGAGTCAGTAGATCATCAAACACACATGTTTCTTGAAGGAGTCAGTAGATCATCAAACACAGATGTTTCTTGAAGGAGTCAGTAGATCATCAAACACAGATGTTTCTTGAAGGAGTCAGTAGATCATCAAACACACATGTTTCTTGAAGGAGTCAGTAGATCATCAAACACAGATGTTTCTTGAAGGAGTCAGTAGATCATCAAACACACATGTTTCTTGAAGGAGTCAGTAGATCATCAAACACAGATGTTTCTTGAAGGAGTCAGTAGATCATCAAACACAGATGTTTCTTAAAGGAGTCAGTAGATCATCAAACACAGATGTTTCTTGAAGGAGTCAGTAGATCATCAAACACAGATGTTTCTTGAAGGAGTCAGTAGATCATCAAACACACATGTTTCTTGAAGGAGTCAGTAGATCATCAAACACAGATGTTTCTTGAAGGAGTCAGTAGATCATCAAACACAGATGTTTCTTGAAGGAGTCAGTAGACCATCAAACACAGATGTTTCTTGAAGGAGTCAGTAGATCATCAAACACAGATGTTTCTTGAAGGAGTCACTAGATCATCAAACACAGATGTTTCTTGAAGGAGTCAGTAGATCATCAAACACAGATGTTTCTTGAAGGAGTCAGTAGATCATCAAACACAGATGTTTCTTGAAGGAGTCAGTAGATCATCAAACACAGATGTTTCTTGAAGGAGTCAGTAGATCATCAAACACACATGTTTCTTGAAGGAGTCAGTAGATCATCAAACACAGATGTTTCTTGAAGGAGTCAGTAGATCATCAAACACAGATGTTTCTTGAAGGAGTCACTAGATCATCAAACACAGATGTTTCTTGAAGGAGTCAGTAGATCATCAAACACAGATGTTTCTTGAAGGAGTCAGTAGATCATCAAACACAGATGTTTCTTGAAGGAGTCAGTAGATCATCAAACACAGATGTTTCTTGAAGGAGTCAGTAGATCATCAAACACACATGTTTCTTGAAGGAGTCAGTAGATCATCAAACACAGATGTTTCTTGAAGGAGTCAGTAGATCATCAAACACAGAGATGGTTCCAAAGCTTAGGAGCAACAGTCTGGAAGGATTTCTCTCCTCTGGTCCGGAAGTTCAGGAACCATCAGTAGATTCTGATCCACAGACCTCAGAGCCCGAGCTGGGGTGTAAGTCTGGATCAGATCACTGATGGAAGGTCTGACCATGAATAGATCTGAAAGTAAGAACCAGAATTTTAAAATGATCCCGAAAGAAACTGGAAGCCAGTGAAGAGTTTGAAGGAGAAATGTGAGTTCTTCTACTAGAGCGGCTCAGAATTCTGGCTGCAGAGTTTAGTATGAACTGCAGGCGAGAAGATCCTTCTTCTACGAAAACAAACTTTACGTTACAATAGTCCAGACGAGACACAAAGAAAAAGTGTTTTCGTTGGACTCTGTAACAACCTAACATCTACATGATCATCTCTAGAGAAAGTGAATTCACCATAAGATGTATGTTTGAAAGTAAATATAGTTGAATATATATTATATGACAACGACTCATGTTTCTATTTAAAATCCTCTCATTTCAACACTTTAACATCCTTTCAAGTCAAGAGCCTTTAAAAGTTCTGTCAATGTCTCCGATAATAAATCTTAAAATTAATAAATAATTCTGTCTTCATTTCAAAGGTGCAGGTTGACGAGCCGCTCAGAACCCTCAGAACCCTCAGAACCCTCAGAACCCTCAGAACCCTCAGAACCCTCAGAACCCTCAGAACCCTCAAAACCCTCAAAACCTTCAAACCAACAATATCAGCATAAAACCACGACAAAAGAAAGCATCAGTCATCGAGGAGAACACGTGGATCGACTCGCTGTAAACCCCTGACGGAACCGAACAAATACAAACATGAAGATCGGATTGAAAGCTCTGTTGTTTTTATATAATGTAATGTATTGTTTAATAATAATAATTATAATCATGACCCTCAACATGGACTCGTCAACAATTCAATCATTATTTATACTTTGAAAGCTTATAACAAAAATGCTTGGCGACCGTAACGGACGGATTCCAGTAAGTTATTGAGTTATTAGAGATCATGGACCAGGATCATGTGTCAGCAGACCAATCGTTCTTACCCGAGGCAGTGGGAGGTCACGAGGCTGACCTCAGTGATCCACAACCAGTGAGACAGATTAGCCCGTGAATATCTGAGAAGACGCAAGTTCACTCTCATCATGTTCCCGTCAGATGAGAGGATGAAGAAGAAAATAACCACATTCATGGTCTTCATAGAAGACATCAAACAAATGAAGAGCACGTTCAGCTACAGCCGGAATGTAAAGCCGGCGTGAAATCGGAAAAAGTGCTTTTGCTGAAAATCCTTTAAGCGTCGCTATTAGTGCTGCCTTCGTTTCATAACAAACATCCGAGGACGAGGTGGGACGACACAAACAGCCTCTCACTCCACAGATTTCAAGGTAGATCTTTAAACGGAGCCGTTCCCATGAAGGAGCTTTACTGGCTCTTGTGAAGTTTCTTTCTTATCCTGACAGCACTGATGAGGAATGCCGACACTTCTGGACTCAGAAGAAACTTTCCCGGGATGTTGTTGCTTCACAAGGAGCCACAGAAAGACTGTTGTGATGCTGATCGAGTCTTGAAATTGAAAAGTTATTGTAAAGTTTTTTGAGTATTTACAGAAATACAGATCTTTTAACTTCCTCGATGTATTCAAACTTTCCTAGATCAGGGTTAAGAACAAGATCTAAGGAAGATGATCATGAACATCATGCAATACAAGAAGGTTCATTTAAAACGACGGAATATCAGAACCGTCTCCTGGGACCATGTTGGTGAAAGAAACCACTGCTAGAAACACTGCTAGAAACACTGTTAGAAACACTGCTAGAAACACTGTTAGAAACACTGTTAGAAACACTGCTAGAAACACTGTTAGAAACACTGTTAGAAACACTGCTAGAAACACTGCTAGAAACACTGCTAGAAACACTGCTAGAAACACTGTTAGAAACACTGCTAGAAACACTGTTAGAAACACTGTTAGAAACACTGCTAGAAACACTGCTAGAAACACTGCTAGAAACACTGCTAGAAACACTGTTAGAAACACTGCTAGAAACACTGTTAGAAACACTGTTAGAAACACTGCTAGAAACACTGTTAGAAACACTGCTAGAAACACTGCTAGAAACACTGTTAGAAACACTGCTAGAAACACTGCTAGAAACACTGCTAGAAACACTGCTAGAAACACTGTTAGAAACACTGTTAGAAACACTGCTAGAAACACTGCTAGAAACACTGTTAGAAACACTGCTAGAAACACTGCTAGAAACACTGCTAGAAACACTGCTAGAAACACTGCTAGAAACACTGTTAGAAACACTGCTAGAAACACTGCTAGAAACACTGTTAGAAACACTGTTAGAAACACTGCTAGAAACACTGTTAGAAACACTGCTAGAAACACTGCTAGAAACACTGTTAGAAACACTGCTAGAAACACTGCTAGAAACACTGCTAGAAACACTGCTAGAAACACTGTTAGAAACACTGTTAGAAACACTGCTAGAAACACTGCTAGAAACACTGTTAGAAACACTGCTAGAAACACTGCTAGAAACACTGCTAGAAACACTGCTAGAAACACTGTTAGAAACACTGCTAGAAACACTGCTAGAAACACTGTTAGAAACACTGCTAGAAACACTGCTAGAAACACTGCTAGAAACACTGCTAGAAACACTGCTAGAAACACTGCTAGAAACACTGCTAGAAACACTGCTAGAAACACTGCTAGAAACACTGCTAGAAACACTGTTAGAAACACTGCTAGAAACACTGCTAGAAACACTGCTAGAAACACTGCTAGAAACACTGCTAGAAACACTGCTAGAAACACTGTTAGAAACACTGCTAGAAACACTGCTAGAAACACTGCTAGAAACACTGCTAGAAACACTGCTAGAAACACTGCTAGAAACACTGCTAGAAACACTGCTAGAAACACTGTTAGAAACACTGCTAGAAACACTGCTAGAAACACTGCTAGAAACACTGCTAGAAACACTGCTAGAAACACTACTAGAAACACTGCTAGAAACACTACTAGAAACACTACTAGAAACACTACTAGAAACACTACTAGAAACACTGCTAGAAACACTGTTAGAAACACTACTAGAAACACTACTAGAAACACTGCTAGAAACACTGCTAGAAACACTGCTAGAAACACTGTTAGAAACACTACTAGAAACACTACTAGAAACACTGCTAGAAACACTGCTAGAAACACTACTAGAAACACTGTTAGAAACACTGCTAGAAACACTGCTAGAAACACTGCTAGAAACACTGCTAGAAACACTACTAGAAACACTACTAGAAACACTGCTAGAAACACTGCTAGAAACACTGCTAGAAACACTGCTAGAAACACTGTTAGAAACACTACTAGAAACACTACTAGAAACACTGCTAGAAACACTGCTAGAAACACTACTAGAAACACTACTAGAAACACTGCTAGAAACACTGCTAGAAACACTGCTAGAAACACTGCTAGAAACACTGCTAGAAACACTGTTAGAAACACTGCTAGAAACACTGCTAGAAACACTGTTAGAAACACTACTAGAAACACTGCTAGAAACCACTGCTAGAAACACTGTTAGAAACACTACTAGAAACACTGTTAGAAACACTGCTAGAAACACTGCTAGAAACACTGCTAGAAACACTGTTAGAAACACTGCTAGAAACACTGCTAGAAACACTGTTAGAAACACTGCTAGAAACACTGTTAGAAACACTGCTAGAAACACTGCTAGAAACACTGTTAGAAACACTGCTAGAAACACTGCTAGAAACACTGCTAGAAACACTGTTAGAAACACTGCTAGAAACACTGCTAGAAACACTGTTAGAAACACTGCTAGAAACACTGTTAGAAACACTGCTAGAAACACTGCTAGAAACACTGTTAGAAACACTGCTAGAAACACTGTTAGAAACACTGCTAGAAACACTGCTAGAAACACTGCTAGAAACACTGTTAGAAACACTACTAGAAACACTGCTAGAAACACTGCTAGAAACACTGTTAGAAACACTACTAGAAACACTGCTAGAAACACTGCTAGAAACACTACTAGAAACACTACTAGAAACACTACTAGAAAAACTGCTAGAAACACTGCTAGAAACACTGCTAGAAACACTGCTAGAAACACTGCTAGAAACACTGCTAGAAACACTGTTAGAAACACTGCTAGAAACACTGCTAGAAACACTGCTAGAAACACTGCTAGAAACACTGCTAGAAACACTGTTAGAAACACTGCTAGAAACACTGCTAGAAACACTGCTAGAAACACTGCTAGAAACACTGCTAGAAAAACTGCTAGAAACACTGCTAGAAACACTGCTAGAAACACTGCTAGAAAAACTGCTAGAAACACTGCTAGAAAAACTGCTAGAAACACTGCTAGAAACACTGCTAGAAACACTGCTAGAAACACTGCTAGAAACACTGCTAGAAACACTGCTAGAAACACTGCTAGAAAAACTGCTAGAAACACTGCTAGAAACACTGCTAGAAACACTGCTAGAAACACTGCTAGAAACACTGCTAGAAACACTGCTAGAAACACTGCTAGAAACACTGCTAGAAAAACTGCTAGAAACACTGTTAGAAACACTGCTAGAAACACTGCTAGAAACACTGCTAGAAACACTGCTAGAAACACTGTTAGAAACACTGCTAGAAACACTGCTAGAAACACTGCTAGAAACACTGCTAGAAAAACTGCTAGAAACACTGCTAGAAACACTGCTAGAAACACTGCTAGAAACACTGCTAGAAACACTGCTAGAAAAACTGCTAGAAACACTGCTAGAAACACTGCTAGAAACACTGTTAGAAACACTGCTAGAAACACTGCTAGAAACACTGCTAGAAACACTGCTAGAAACACTGTTAGAAACACTGCTAGAAACACTGCTAGAAACACTGCTAGAAACACTGCTAGAAAAACTGCTAGAAACACTGCTAGAAACACTGCTAGAAACACTGCTAGAAACACTGCTAGAAACACTGCTAGAAACACTGTTAGAAACACTACTAGAAACACTGCTAGAAACACTGCTAGAAACACTGTTAGAAACACTACTAGAAACACTGCTAGAAACACTGCTAGAAACACTACTAGAAACACTACTAGAAACACTACTAGAAAAACTGCTAGAAACACTGCTAGAAACACTGCTAGAAACACTGCTAGAAACACTGCTAGAAACACTGCTAGAAACACTGCTAGAAACACTGTTAGAAACACTGCTAGAAACACTGCTAGAAACACTGCTAGAAACACTGCTAGAAACACTGCTAGAAACACTGCTAGAAACACTGTTAGAAACACTGCTAGAAACACTGCTAGAAACACTGCTAGAAACACTGCTAGAAACACTGCTAGAAAAACTGCTAGAAACACTGCTAGAAACACTGCTAGAAACACTGCTAGAAAAACTGCTAGAAACACTGCTAGAAAAACTGCTAGAAACACTGCTAGAAACACTGCTAGAAACACTGCTAGAAACACTGCTAGAAACACTGCTAGAAACACTGCTAGAAACACTGCTAGAAAAACTGCTAGAAACACTGCTAGAAACACTGCTAGAAACACTGCTAGAAACACTGCTAGAAACACTGCTAGAAACACTGCTAGAAACACTGCTAGAAAAACTGCTAGAAACACTGTTAGAAACACTGCTAGAAACACTGCTAGAAACACTGCTAGAAACACTGCTAGAAACACTGTTAGAAACACTGCTAGAAACACTGCTAGAAACACTGCTAGAAACACTGCTAGAAAAACTGCTAGAAACACTGCTAGAAACACTGCTAGAAACACTGCTAGAAACACTGCTAGAAACACTGCTAGAAAAACTGCTAGAAACACTGCTAGAAACACTGCTAGAAACACTGTTAGAAACACTGCTAGAAACACTGCTAGAAACACTGCTAGAAACACTGTTAGAAACACTGCTAGAAACACTGCTAGAAACACTGCTAGAAACACTGCTAGAAAAACTGCTAGAAACACTGCTAGAAACACTGCTAGAAACACTGCTAGAAACACTGCTAGAAACACTGCTAGAAACACTGCTAGAAACACTGTTAGAAACACTGCTAGAAACACTGCTAGAAACACTGCTAGAAATACTGCTAGAAACACTGCTAGAAACACTGCTAGAAACACTGTTAGAAACACTGCTAGAAACACTGCTAGAAACACTGCTAGAAACACTGCTAGAAACACTGCTAGAAAAACTGCTAGAAACACTGCTAGAAACACTGCTAGAAACACTGCTAGAAAAACTGCTGGAAAAACTGCTAGAAAAACTGCTAGAAACACTGCTAGAAAAACTGCTAGAAACACTGCTAGAAACACTGCTAGAAACACTGCTAGAAACACTGCTAGAAAAACTGCTAGAAACACTGCTAGAAACACTGCTAGAAACACTGCTAGAAACACTGTTAGAAACACTGCTAGAAACACTGCTGGAAAAACTGCTAGAAACACTGCTAGAAACACTGCTAGAAACACTGCTAGAAACACTGCTAGAAAAACTGCTAGAAACACTGCTAGAAACACTGCTAGAAACACTGCTAGAAAAACTGCTAGAAAAACTGCTAGAAACACTGCTAGAAACACTGCTAGAAACACTGCTAGAAACACTGTTAGAAACACTGCTAGAAACACTGCTAGAAACACTGCTAGAAACACTGCTAGAAACACTGCTAGAAACACTGCTAGAAACACTGCTAGAAACACTGTTAGAAACACTGCTAGAAACACTGCTAGAAACACTGCTAGAAACACTGCTAGAAACACTGCTAGAAACACTGCTAGAAACACTGCTAGAAACACTGCTAGAAACACTGCTAGAAACACTGTTAGAAACACTGCTAGAAACACTGCTAGAAACACTGTTAGAAACACTGCTAGAAACACTGCTAGAAACACTGTTAGAAACACTGCTAGAAACACTGCTAGAAACACTGCTAGAAACACTGCTAGAAACACTGCTAGAAACACTGTTAGAAACACTGCTAGAAACACTGCTAGAAACACTGCTAGAAACACTGCTAGAAACACTGCTAGAAAAACTGCTAGAAACACTGCTAGAAACACTGCTAGAAACACTGCTAGAAAAACTGCTAGAAACACTGCTAGAAAAACTGCTAGAAAAACTGCTAGAAACACTGCTAGAAACACTGCTAGAAACACTGCTAGAAACACTGCTAGAAACACTGCTAGAAACACTGCTAGAAACACTGCTAGAAACACTGCTAGAAACACTGCTAGAAACACTACTAGAAACACTGTTAGAAACACTGCTAGAAACACTGCTAGAAACACTGTTAGAAACACTGCTAGAAACACTGCTAGAAACACTGTTAGAAACACTGCTAGAAACACTGCTAGAAACACTGTTAGAAACACTGCTAGAAACACTGCTAGAAACACTGCTAGAAACACTGCTAGAAACACTGCTAGAAACACTGCTAGAAACACTGCTAGAAACACTGTTAGAAACACTACTAGAAACACTGCTAGAAACACTGCTAGAAACACTACTAGAAACACTACTAGAAACACTACTAGAAAAACTGCTAGAAACACTGCTAGAAACACTGCTAGAAACACTGCTAGAAACACTGCTAGAAACACTGCTAGAAACACTGCTAGAAACACTGTTAGAAACACTGCTAGAAACACTGCTAGAAACACTGCTAGAAACACTGCTAGAAACACTGCTAGAAACACTGCTAGAAACACTGTTAGAAACACTGCTAGAAACACTGCTAGAAACACTGCTAGAAACACTGCTAGAAACACTGCTAGAAAAACTGCTAGAAACACTGCTAGAAACACTGCTAGAAACACTGCTAGAAAAACTGCTAGAAACACTGCTAGAAAAACTGCTAGAAACACTGCTAGAAACACTGCTAGAAACACTGCTAGAAACACTGCTAGAAACACTGCTAGAAACACTGCTAGAAACACTGCTAGAAAAACTGCTAGAAACACTGCTAGAAACACTGCTAGAAACACTGCTAGAAACACTGCTAGAAACACTGCTAGAAACACTGCTAGAAACACTGCTAGAAAAACTGCTAGAAACACTGTTAGAAACACTGCTAGAAACACTGCTAGAAACACTGCTAGAAACACTGCTAGAAACACTGTTAGAAACACTGCTAGAAACACTGCTAGAAACACTGCTAGAAACACTGCTAGAAACACTGCTAGAAAAACTGCTAGAAACACTGCTAGAAACACTGCTAGAAACACTGCTAGAAACACTGCTAGAAACACTGCTAGAAAAACTGCTAGAAACACTGCTAGAAACACTGCTAGAAACACTGTTAGAAACACTGCTAGAAACACTGCTAGAAACACTGCTAGAAACACTGTTAGAAACACTGCTAGAAACACTGCTAGAAACACTGCTAGAAACACTGCTAGAAAAACTGCTAGAAACACTGCTAGAAACACTGCTAGAAACACTGCTAGAAACACTGCTAGAAACACTGCTAGAAACACTGTTAGAAACACTGCTAGAAACACTGCTAGAAACACTGCTAGAAATACTGCTAGAAACACTGCTAGAAACACTGCTAGAAACACTGTAAGAGACACTGCTAGAAACACTGCTAGAAACACTGCTAGAAACACTGCTAGAAACACTGCTAGAAAAACTGCTAGAAACACTGCTAGAAACACTGCTAGAAACACTGCTAGAAAAACTGCTGGAAAAACTGCTAGAAAAACTGCTAGAAACACTGCTAGAAAAACTGCTAGAAACACTGCTAGAAACACTGCTAGAAACACTGCTAGAAACACTGCTAGAAAAACTGCTAGAAACACTGCTAGAAACACTGCTAGAAACACTGCTAGAAACACTGCTAGAAACACTGCTAGAAAAACTGCTAGAAACACTGCTAGAAACACTGCTAGAAACACTGCTAGAAAAACTGCTAGAAAAACTGCTAGAAACACTGCTAGAAACACTGCTAGAAACACTGCTAGAAACACTGTTAGAAACACTGCTAGAAACACTGCTAGAAACACTGCTAGAAACACTGCTAGAAACACTGCTAGAAACACTGCTAGAAACACTGCTAGAAACACTGTTAGAAACACTGCTAGAAACACTGCTAGAAACACTGCTAGAAACACTGCTAGAAACACTGCTAGAAACACTGCTAGAAACACTGCTAGAAACACTGCTAGAAACACTGCTAGAAACACTGTTAGAAACACTGCTAGAAACACTGCTAGAAACACTGTTAGAAACACTGCTAGAAACACTGCTAGAAACACTGTTAGAAACACTGCTAGAAACACTGCTAGAAACACTGCTAGAAACACTGCTAGAAACACTGCTAGAAACACTGTTAGAAACACTGCTAGAAACACTGCTAGAAACACTGCTAGAAACACTGCTAGAAACACTGCTAGAAAAACTGCTAGAAACACTGCTAGAAACACTGCTAGAAACACTGCTAGAAAAACTGCTAGAAACACTGCTAGAAAAACTGCTAGAAAAACTGCTAGAAACACTGCTAGAAACACTGCTAGAAACACTGCTAGAAACACTGCTAGAAACACTGCTAGAAACACTGCTAGAAACACTGCTAGAAACACTGCTAGAAACACTACTAGAAACACTGTTAGAAACACTGCTAGAAACACTGCTAGAAACACTGTTAGAAACACTGCTAGAAACACTGCTAGAAACACTGTTAGAAACACTGCTAGAAACACTGCTAGAAACACTGTTAGAAACACTGCTAGAAACACTGCTAGAAACACTGCTAGAAACACTGCTAGAAACACTGCTAGAAACACTGCTAGAAACACTACTAGAAACACTGCTAGAAACACTGCTAGAAACACTGCTAGAAACACTGCTAGAAACACTGTTAGAAACACTGCTAGAAACACTGCTAGAAACACTGCTAGAAACACTGCTAGAAACACTGTTAGAAACACTGCTAGAAACACTGCTAGAAACACTGTTAGAAACACTGCTAGAAACACTGCTAGAAACACTGCTAGAAACACTGCTAGAAACACTGCTAGAAACACTGACACAAACCAGCTCATTGAAGTCCCTGAAGCCATCAAGATTCAAGATTCAAGATTCAAAGCATTTATTGTCAACGGTACTACGTACCATGAAATTCATCCTTTGTACTTCCAACAAAAGTGCACAGTGTAAACATATATATATATATATATATATATATATATATATATAAATAAAAATACAAAATAAACGATAAAATACCGGCATCGGAGGGCGTTGTTAACCACAAGCGAAACCATGAAACATGATCTTGATTTTAAATAAACTTCCCTATAAACTTCATCATTTGAAAAGTCTGAAAACTAAATATAGTGTAAAATTGTAAAAAAAAGTACTGTAACAAGGATTCTAGTGAAACATTTGTAGATGAACATGGACATGAGTCATTTACTGGAACATACTTTTCAAGCATCAGATCAGCAACTGCTTAACTTCCTCGTAACACTTCAGTCTGCGGTGTTAGATTAGGTAGAACTTTATTGATGTATGAGGTAAAGAAGCTGAGATGAACTTTTGGATCAGAGCCGCTGGAATAAAGAGCAAGAAGGACCAGAAACTCTTCAGGGTTATTTACGATCCCATCAAGTAATACAGTTACTGCATCGACTCTGACATCAAACCCTCCTAATCTAATCTAATCTAATCTGGACGGACGGCAGGTGAGAAGCGCTTCCTTAATGCAGGAACTGAACCTCGCCGGTCAGACAATGTGGCGCCAAACTTTGCACCAAACATTCTTCCTCGTTACTGTTGTGTAGTTTGGTTGTGAAGTTTGATTGTGTTGTTGTTGTTGTGCGGGGTCTGTGCGGACGACACAAACACACACGGTGACACAACGTCTGATTTTTTTACATCTCACGGATCGTTTTACGTTGAAATATGTATTTTCTAAATGAAACATTCAAACAGTGAGTTCATCGTGGCGAGTCTCAGGACTGAAGGGACGCAGGATGTCAGAGAATCCGACATGCATTCCTGGGGCGAAGGTCACGGCAGATCCAAACATGTTCCATATGGTTGAAGTGATCATTGTATCAGAGGTCACTGTTTGTCCGCCGCCGCCTTGTTTGGACAGAACTCAACAATCACAGCGACTCTGTCTCTGCGACTCACATTTGTTCAATTAACTCCCAGACCAGCGAAAATATTTAGATGAGCTTCGTGTCAGGTGGTCGTCTCACGGGTCGTCTCTCAGGTCGTCTCTCAGGTCGTCTCTCAGGTCGTCTCTCAGGTCGTCTCTCAGGTCGTCTCTCAGGTCGTCTCTCAGGTCGTCTCTCAGGTCGTCTCACGGGTCGTCTCTCAGGTCGTCTCTCAGGTCGTCTCTCAGGTCGTCTCATGGGTCGTCTCTCAGGTCGTCTCTCAGGTCGTCTCTCAGGTCGTCTCTCAGGTCGTCTCTCAGGTCGTCTCATGGGTCGTCTCTCAGGTCGTCTCTCAGGTCGTCTCTCAGGTCGTCTCTCGGGTCGTCTCTCAGGTCGTCTCTCAGGTCGTCTCTCAGGTCGTCTCACGGGTCGTCTCTCAGGTCGTCTCTCAGGTCGTCTCTCAGGTCGTCTCTCAGGTCGTCTCTCAGGTCGTCTCTCAGGTCGTCTCATGGGTCGTCTCGCAGGTCATCTCTCAGGTCGTCTCTCAGGTCGTCTCATGGGTCGTCTCTCAGGTCTTCTCTCAGGTCGTCTCTCAGGTCGTCTCTCAGGTCGTCTCTCAGGTCATCTCACAGGTCGTCTCTCAGGTCGTCTCTCAGGTCGTCTCTCAGGTCGTCTCTCAGGTCGTCTCTCAGGTCGTCTCATGGGTCGTCTCTCAGGTCGTCTCTCAGGTCGTCTCTCAGGTCGTCTCATGGGTCGTCTCTCAGGTCTTCTCTCAGGTCGTCTCTCAGGTCGTCTCTCAGGTCGTCTCTCAGGTCATCTCACAGGTCGTCTCTCAGGTCGTCTCTCAGGTCGTCTCTCAGGTCGTCTCTCAGGTCGTCTCATGGGTCGTCTCTCAGGTCGTCTCATGGGTCGTCTCTCGGGTCGTCTCTCAGGTCGTCTCTCGGGTCGTCTCTCAGGTCGTCTCTCAGGTCGTCTCTCAGGTCGTCTCTCAGGTCGTCTCTCAGGTCGTCTCTCAGGTCGTCTCGCAGGTCGTCTCTCAGGTCGTCTCATGGGTCGTCAGGTCGTCTCTCAGGTCGTCTCATGGGTCGTCAGGTCGTCTCTCAGGTCGTCTCTCAGGTCATCTCTCAGGTCGTCTCTCAGGTCGTCTCATGGGTCGTCAGGTCGTCTCTCAGGTCGTCTCATGGGTCGTCTCTCAGGTCATCTCTCAGGTCGTCTCTCAGGTCGTCTCATGGGTCGTCAGGTCGTCTCTCAGGTCGTCTCTCAGGTCGTCTCTCAGGTCGTCTCTCAGGTCGTCTCTCAGGTCGTCTCTCGGGTCGTCTCATGGGTCGTCTCTCAGGTCGTTTCTCAGGTCGTCTCGCAGGTCGTCTCTCAGGTCGTCTCTCAGGTCGTCTCTCAGGTCGTGACAGTTTCAATTTAGCGACGCTGACGATGACGGGTTTATAAAATAATTTAGTGGGTGTGAATATTATTATTAATATGAGTCTAGTACTGGACAATACTACACATAAATCCTTGTTACTACACTATCACAACACCAGAGTCAAGTACTGGACAATACTACACATAAATCCTTGTTACTACACTATCACAACACCAGAGTCAAGTACTGGACAATACTACACATAAATCCTTGTTACTACACTATCACAACACCAGAGTCAAGTACTGGACAATACTACACATATATACTTGTTACTACACTATCACAACACCAGAGTCAAGTACTGGACAATACTACACATATATACTTGTTACTACACTATCACAAAACCAGAATCAAGTAATAGACAATACTACACATATATACTTGTTACTACACTATCACAACACCAGAGTCAAGTAATGGACAATACTACACATATATACTTGTTACTACACGTTTACAACACCAGAGTCAAGTACTGGACAATACTACACATATATGCTTGTTACTACACTATCACAACACCAGAGTCAAGTACATGACAATACTACACATATATACTTGTTACTACACTATCACAACACCAGAGTCAAGTACTGGACAATACTACACATATATACTTGTTACTACACTATCACAACACCAGAGTCAAGTACATGACAATACTACACATATATACTTGTTACTACACTATCACAGCACCAGAGTCAAGTACTGGACAATACTACACATATATACTTGTTACTACACTATCACAACACCAGAGTCAAGTACTGGACAATACTACACATATATGCTTGTTACTACACTATCACAACACCAGAGTCAAGTACATGACAATACTACACATATATACTTGTTACTACACTATCACAACACCAGAGTCAAGTACTGGACAATACTACACATATATACTTGTTACTACACTATCACAACACCAGAGTCAAGTACTGGACAATACTACACATATATACTTGTTACTACACGATCACAACACCAGAGTCAAGTACTGGACAATACTACACATATATACTTGTTACTACACTATCACAACACCAGAGTCAAGTACTGGACAATACTACACATATATACTTGTTACTACACGATCACAACACCAGAGTCAAGTACTGGACAATACTACACATATATACTTGTTACTACACTATCACAACACCAGAGTCAAGTACTGGACAATACTACACATATATACTTGTTACTACAGTATCACAACACCAGAGTCAAGTACTGGACAATACTACACATATATACTTGTTACTACACTATCACAACACCAGAGTCAAGTACTGGACAATACTACACATATATACTTGTTACTACAGTATCACAACACCAGAGTCAAGTACTGGACAATACTACACATATATACTTGTTACTACAGTATCACAACACCAGAGTCAAGTACTGGACAATACTACACATATATACTTGTTACTACACTATCACAACACCAGAGTCAAGTACTGGACAATACTACACATATATACTTGTTACTACAGTATCACAACACCAGAGTCAAGTACTGGACAATACTACACATATATACTTGTTACTACAGTATCACAACACCAGAGTCAAGTACTGGACAATACTACACATATATACTTGTTACTACACTATCACAACACCAGAGTCAGGTACTGGACACTACTACACATATATCCTTGTACCTACAGTGTCACTACATATAATATTTTAAAACATATCGTGATATCTCGTCGACACACACTGGTTTACAAATCAATACATGTAGTAACAATGTTACTTATTTTAGTGTAACTTTTCTAAATAATGTGTAAAAACCAGCAGCAGTTTAATTTCTTCCAGGTGCCTGGAAATGGTTCCACTTGGACCTTCTCAAAAAGGGAGGAACAGCAGCTGTTTGATCTCGAGAGTCTTGAGCTTTACACCCGTAGATCTGCATGGTTGCACCTCCAGCTCTGGACAGGAAGGAGCAGAACTCACAACAACGTTGTTCCACTCGAGCCCCAGGCATTGATTGACTCGTGGGTCCAGGGAAGCCTGGTCGCTGCACTGGTGGGAGGCGAGAACAAGCATCACCGAAGGAATGTGCTCGGATCTCATCTGTGGACTCACTTAAAACCAGGATTAAAGTCGTTCATTTGTGTCGGTGACGTGTCGACGGTCCTGCAGAGATGGTGGAAGCTCCAGAGAATCCAAAGAGAATCAGTCGAAACTTATGCTCGACTTGAGAAAAATAAAAAATAAAGCTCATCAAACTGTATGATCTGAATGACGCGACAGATAATGTTACTGGTTGAATGATTTTTGTTATCTTTGCTGGACTGTGTTTGTATACATCAAACATTAGAATACTAAACTAAAGTTTAAAATAAGATATTGTATTCTGATCAAGATACATGTTCTTTAGTTTCTAGACAGAAGCTGTAAAGAAGTGGAACATAAACCGACTGGATAATGAAATCATCCATTTTTGTTAAGCTCTTGTTAAACTACTCAATATGGTGTGTTTTTTCTACTCAGAACTGCTGTTCAAGTGAAGTACGACTCGGACATTTTTAACGCTCAAGCTGCAAAGCGTTTTAGCAAATTGCTTCAGCGTGTGATTCTCCGAGTGTTGAGAGGAAGCAGATTTAGACTCGACTTACTAAACCTTTAGCACCGACGGCGCCGACAAGCGATGGCTTCTCTTCAAGGATGTGCTTGTTTAAGGCGATGTGTCGGGAACATGTGACGAAGGAATGTAACGCGTTACAGTGAATATCTGCCCAGATCCTGATAATTGAACTCAACTGCGCTTCACGAACTGATCGTGGCTAAAGAAGAAGTTCCTGAAAGCATGTGCGTGTTCCACTCAAATCTCTTGGTACAACTTTCAGAGACAAAACACTTTGAAGACTTTAAACCTTTTACTCTGAACACGGAATATACTGTAAGCAGGTGAGTTACTGGTCAATATGTACAATAATGGTTTTTTTAAGCAAAGCTCACATGATTGAGTGAAGTAAAGGATCCGTGACTGATACATGTCCAGAGCTGTGTCTCAAATCACATACTTGTGTACTCAAAGTTAGTATTTTTAGTGCATAAGAGCGTGTCAATTCTTAGTATGTAAATGTAGTGCTCCATACACACTAAAATACTAAAACGCCCACAAAACTGAGTATGAATCGATGGACACTTTCTACACTAAACGACTATATCTTAGTGACGTTATAAACAGAAGTTACGTCATATACTGTATATACAAAAGCATATATATTCATATACTTACAGGTGTATTTTCAGCAGCAGTAGAATGATAACACGTCTTCGCTGCTGATACCAGCTTAAATATCTCGTCAATATTTAGTTTCTCATATTTTTTATTTATTTCCAAACTTGCAAAATGTGCTGCCAGCAGGTGGCGATAGTGTTCAAACAGCTGGTTGAAATCACCGTTAAATAGTAGTAGAAGAAGAAGCTGTCGCGTCATTTCCTGTTAGTTTGTAGCAGCAGAGTTTGATTTGAGACGTACTATCTGTGGAGGATTATTTACTAGTTAGTACGTACACTATCCTGATGATACTAACTTCTAGTATACTAAGAGAAGTATGTTTGAGACGTACTATCTGTGGAGGATTATTTACTAGTTAGTACGTACACTATCCTGATGATACTAACTTCTAGTATACTAAGAGAAGTATGTTTGAGACATACTATCTGTGGAGGATTAGTTACTAGTTAGTACGTACACTATCCTGATGATACTAACTTCTAGTATACTAAGAGAAGTATGTTTGAGACGTACTATCTGTGGAGGATTAGTTACTAGTTAGTACGTACACTATCCTGATGATACTAACTTCTAGTATACTAAGAGAAGTATGTTTGAGACATACTATCTGTGGAGGATTAGTTACTAGTTAGTACGTACACTATCCTGATGATACTAACTTCTAGTATACTAAGAGAAGTATGTTTGAGACATACTATCTGTGGAGGATTAGTTACTAGTTAGTACGTACACTATCCTGATGCATACTTACTTCTAGTATACTAAGAGAAGTATGTTTGAGACATACTATCTGTGGAGGATTAGTTACTAGTTAGTACGTACACTATCCTGATGCATACTTACTTCTAGTATACTAAGAGAAGTATGTTTGAGACATACTATCTGTGGAGGATTAGTTACTAGTTAGTACGTACACTATCCTGATGCATACTAACTTCTAGTATACTAAGAGAAGTATGTTTGAGACATACTATCTGTGGAGGATTAGTTACTAGTTAGTACGTACACTATCCTGATGCATACTAACTTCTAGTATACTAAGAGAAGTATGTTTGAGACATACTATCTGTGGAGGATTAGTTACTAGTTAGTACGTACACTATCCTGATGCATACTAACTTCTAGTATACTAAGAGAAGTATGTTTGAGACATACTATCTGTGGAGGATTAGTTACTAGTTAGTACGTACACTATCCTGATGCATACTAACTTCTAGTACACTAAGAGAAGTGTGTGATTTGAGACACAGCACAGGTGTTCAACAGATAGTGTGTGTGAAAGTAAAGTCTTCACAGATCAAACCTTCAAGTGAACCACAGGAACCATATGGTCTCGCTCTGCCATGTTACGCTGCCAGTGTTTTCCAGTGTCTGTACAGTTGCCCAGAATTGAAGTGTCAATGAAAGTGAGTCATTGAAGAGTCACCACTTAAACCTGAGCTACTTATGGCTCATTAGCATGGAAGGTATACACAACCCTTCGAATGTTCCTTTTTATTTATTTGAAAACTGTGGAAAATGATGATTAAAACTCTTGGGGTTGTTGCTCTGCTTCTTCTAGAACACTGGTCTTCAGACGGCGTTGGCACCGCGGCGACCAGTAAATAAACTCATGAATACACTTCAGTGTTTTCTTGACGGACATGTTTGGTTTGGCAGGAGAGCGGCGCTCATTCAAAGACTCTGCAGAAGAACCTCCTCCGGCGATGAAGGTGTTCAAGGACATTATTAAATCCATCCAGGTGAGAAGGATTGAAGATCAGAAGAACGTGAAACAAGGCGACAAAGAAACGTTGAATTAAAGCAGGAATCATCGGCTGAACCTCAGTTCTCTCCGTTGACGTCGTTCACTGGAGCCGTCGCTCGAAACATATTCAAGTCACAGTGATAGAAACGAATGAAAACCTCCTCAAACTAGATGAGAAACGTATGTTCAGGACACGTTGCTGGTCAGTCATGCAGCTCTGAGACACGCAATCGCTGTAGAATGTGAACAATGTGCGAGAGAGACTCACACCAAGAGCAATCGCAGCTTTTTTTTGCCGCCTTGAAAACAGATCTGATGCAAATCCACCAGAGATTTGTTCATGACTTTGATCGGATGTTTTGATTGACACACGTCTGATCCAATCAAATCTCTAGCTTATGACAAAGAAAGCGTCCCATTGGTTGATGTTGTAACTTGTGGTCCAATCAGCTGGAGCTTCGCTAACATGTTGCTGTGAGTGTGTAGATCAATAAAGTTAATAAGTTATATTAACACAATCAAATATCTAATAATAGACAAACCCTGTTGCTCGTTTCTGTTGTTTAAAATCTTATTTTGTGTGTTTTCTTATTTCATTCTTTTCTGCTGCACCGACACCACAAATGTTCCTACGTTGTGTTTACAAACCTGTCAGTAAAAGTTTCTGAATCATGCGAGGAAACTGATGACCTCATCCTTCGCTGGACATCTTCGGGGCGAGACCAACATTTGAGGGAATCATCCGAAGGCGTGATAGAAGGTGGACGTGGCCTGGACATCGTGAAGCTTGTCGTCTTAAACCCACCATCACATCTTTGACGTTCGGCATCAGAATCAGAGCCTCAGAGACGACAACAAATCAGGAGAATAACCCTCCGTCCCTTTTCTTCGTCTGAAG
>NC_141829.1:2202896-2242896 GCF_982586985.1 Callionymus lyra
TATCTTGATCTTTGAAGTATATACTGTTTTGAGTATTGTTTTGATTGTTTAAGCGCTTTGTGACCCTGGTCTCGAAAAGCGCTATATAAATAAATATTACTTACTTACTTACTTAAAATGTGAATTCCTTTTTTCACATTCTGTCTCACAGTTGAAGTGAACCTGTGATGAAAGTTACAGACTCTGTCATTATTTTAAGTGGGAGAACTTGAACAATCGGTGGCTGAATAAATACTTTTTTGCCTCACTGTATACAACAAGTACTAGAACTTAAAGGTATGTGTACTGATCTATCTGAAGCATTTCACAGTGGTCGACATATCTCAGTTCACCTTCTGCAGTCTTTCAGTTTTAAAGTGTACTGTGCACACAATACTGCATATATTACTAAATACATTTCAATTCTACATAATCCTGCTGCATAATCAGCCCACAGCGCTTTGGTTTATAATAAAGTAAAAAAAAGTATAAAATACTGTCGAGGCTGCGAGACGGTCTGAAGTTTTTTATCCAATGTTTTGCTGCACATGTTGACGTTAAGCACAACAAACACAACAAAGTCAAGTGTGTAGATCCTGAACTTACAGCTAAACATAAGCATGAAAACAAGATTTGACAAGTTGAGAAATCATTTGAAATGATGAGCTTTTTGAGTGTAAACTGTGTGAAGACGATGATGGCAGTTTAGGAAAGATTCAAAAAGGTCGCATGGATGGAATTGAATACTATAATAATAGTATACATTGAATTTTTGGTGGTTTTCTGAATGTATCTGCAAAAAACAATGGAGTTAATTTTCACTTCTTCTTCTTGTCCAGATTTTCAGACTTTTTATGTGATTTTGAATCATTTTTGTTGTCGTTCTTTAAAGCGAAAGAGGACAGAATAGATGCATTGTTTCTCTCCAGCCTGTGTGAGCTGAGGAATATCTCAAGGTTCTTCTTGTTTCTCCGCCAAAGCCCTCTGAGAAACATGCAATCGATGGATCTTCAGTGGCTCCAGATGTGTCATCTTGCTGCGCCGGAACACTTTGTAACATCTATTAGTGTTTTCCGTATTGAACGTCCGGTTTCCAGCCGCGACGAGGCTGGCGATGTATAAACGAGCGCCACAGGCCTCGCTAATCGATGCCAGAGAAGAAGAATGAGCCGGTCAGAGATGGACGGGCCAGATAGAAAGATCACGGAGCTGTTGACCTCACAACTGTGGGCCGGCAGATGGCGGCACTGATGGCGGCACTGATGGCGGCACTGATGGCAGCACTGATGGCGGCACTGATGGCAGCTCCGGCCTGAGCGGCGGCCTGGACTCGTGGTGATGGAGTCGCTCTCGCCGTCGAGCCTCCAGTGGTAAAGATGAACACCAACAAAAAAAAACCCATAATGCACTTCGAGTTTAAAGTTGATGGACAGACACACGTGTGAAAGTCATTTGATGAGGCAGGATTATATTATTGAAATCAAAGTACATTAGTGTTCATGTTGACATGACCATTACAGGGTCTGAGATAAGATAAGGAACATTCATCAACGTCAACATTACTCACAGGTTAAAGGGATTAACTTCTGTATTAACTCATCTGTATTGCTGTGTCCATCCATCCATCCATCCATCCATCCATCCATCCATCCATCCATCCATCCATCCATCCATCCATCCATCCATCCATCCATCCATCCATCCATCCATCCATCCATCCATCCATCCATCCATCCATCCATCCATCCATCCCTCCATCCATCCATCCATCCATCCATCCATCCCTCCATCCATCCATCCATACATCCATCCATCCTTCACTCCGTCCATCCATCCATCCATCCATCCATCCATCCATCCATCCATCCATCCATCCATCCATCCATCCATCCATCCATCCATCCATCTATCCATCCATCCATCCCTCCTACCGTCCGTCCATACATCCATCCATCCTTCACTCCGTCCGTCCATCCGTCCATCCGTCCATCCTTCCATCCATCCATCCATCCATCCATCCATCCATCCATCCATCCGTCCATCCGTCCATCCTTCCATCCATCCATCCATCCATCAATCCATCCATCCATCCATCCATCCATCCATCCATCCATCCATCCATCCATCCATCCATCCATCCATCCCTCCATCCATCCATCCATCCATCCATCCATCCCTCCATCCATCCATCCATCCATCCATCCATCCATCCATCCATCCATCCATCCATCTATCCATCCATCCATCCCTCCTACCGTCCGTCCATACATCCATCCATCCTTCACTCCGTCCGTCCGTCCATCCATCCATCCATCCATCCATCCATCCATCCATCCATCCGTCCATCCGTCCATCCTTCCATCCATCCATCCATCCATCCATCCATCCATCCATCCATCCCTCCATCCATCCATCCATCCATCTATCCATCCATCCATCCCTCCTACCGTCCGTCCATACATCCATCCATCCTTCACTCCGTCCGTCCGTCCATCCATCCATCCATCCATCCATCCATCCATCCATCCATCCATCCATCCATCCATCCATCCATCCATCCATCCATCCATCCATCCATCCATCCATCCATCCATCCATCCATCCATCCATCCATCCATCCATCCATCCATCCATCCATCCATCAACACACAATGTAAAAGACAACAAAGAATCAACATTATATTCATTTCATGTATTGACTGGTAAAAGTCACTGTGAATATTAAAATGTTAATTTAAAATAAAATAAAAGGACATTGTGCTGAATATCATGAAGAAAAATATCAGGGTATTTGATCAATATTTTCTTGCAGCCCTAATACTAACTGTCACGGACAGCTTGGTAAATAAACAGATGGTTGGAAGGGTTTGAAGGGTTCTGGCTCCTGCACTAGACTTCCACTGGTACCTGACCCAGGACTTAAGAAACGCAGGTGATGAAATACTGCAGTTAAACGGTACTGGAGGGTATTTCTACCTCCTTCTTCATCCTTCATGTTTTATTCAACTCAGCTTAACAAGAGCCTCAAATTGCTGGAAGAAAGTGGTGTTAGAACATTTTCTGATACGCTAAGTTGCAGCTTTACTTGTTCGGTGATACAAAGATAGGTCTGGAGCGTCGGGTGCGAGAAGAAGGTTCCCAGGACTGCCGGGGTTCCCCGAGGCCGTCACCCCAGTACTCACAGAAACTCATTATATTTATGCAGCCACAGAAATCGCAAACACGGCTTTGAAAACGGCGCGTCAGCGAGAACTAAAGGTCAAGCTTCAAGGGTTGGAGGCTGAGAAAGTTAATGAGCTCGTTTGGTTCATCATGACATGTGCGGATCTTATCTTCTCACCGGGGAACACGTGTAATCCTGCGCGATGAGTCACGCTACATACTTGGAGCGTGATCCAAGTCTTCGTTACACGTCAGACCTCAAGTCTTTCATTTATTGTTTTAACTTCAGCGCAGAATGTTTTTCTTCTTCAATCAAACGTTCAGGACATGTTTATAACTTTTTAATTCAATTTAAGATACGAATTACCATCTGGCCCCAACACTCTTTTGAAGGATTCATCCATCGGTTGAGATACAATAACTTTCGTTTATGTTTGTTCTGAAAAAAGTATTTATCACATCAATGTCCTTTCAGAAGCAGAATGAAAAATTGTTCAGATAAATAAAACATTGAATAAAATAAAGAATAAAAAATAAGGGTGTCTGTGAGCAGCTCGGGGGAGGTCTGCGCTCGCAGGTCTTATTCAGGGTCAGATACCAGGAGTGCAGTTGTCAATACAATACTTTTATTTTCAAGACTTTAATACTTTCACATCAGTGCCCAGTAAGTCTTTAAAATATATATATATATTACTGATGAATGTGGTCAAAACCATTTTAGTAAATACATTTACAATTTAAGACCATTAAGTGGATAATTAAGTATTTACACTTACATTATTGTTCGTTCAATGCTCATAACAAACACAATAGATTGTGTTAAAAAACAAAAGCATTAACAGTAAAAGGAAGAAACCGTCGGGTATTTAAGTTAAAAAAAATTCTCCTTCTTCTGCTCGTCACTCAAATTAAAATCAAACTAAATAAAACCATAATATTTCACGATTATGAACTAAATATAAACACAAGATGAAAATGTAATTCCTCTAAATAAGAACATAATTCGGCCACAGAATGAAAATATATTGTTATTGAATCAAGTAAAAGTAATCAATAGATAACTGTGTAATAAAGAGAAGAAGTTATTCTTTTAGAAACTTTAGAATCAGTTTTAAAATGTTCTGATCAATTAAAGATCAATAAATCTAAATATTGACAACGAATCAAGATCATTTAGAAGCAGGTGTAAAGTAACATAGTGATGAGAAGGTGATAGTGATGAGAAGATGATAGTGATGAGAAGGTGATAGTGATCAGAAGGTGATAGTGATGAGAAGGTGATAGTGATCAGAAGGTGATAGTGATGAGAAGGTGATAGTAATGAGAAGATGATAGTGATGAGAAGATGATAGTGATGAGGATGTGATAGTGATGAGAAGGTGATAGTGATGAGAAGGTGATAGTGATGAGAAGATGATAGTGATGAGAAGGTGATAGTGATGAGAAGGTGATAGTGATGAGAAGGTGATAGTGATGAGAAGGTGATAGTGATGAGAAGGTGATAGTGATGAGAAGATGATAGTGATGAGAAGGTGATAGTGATACTTGTGTTACTTATACACAAGTGTACTTACACATTATTTATACACACGTATACTTGTGTTACTTATACCGACGTCTAATCCATACGTTTGTTCTTCTAATCGTCGATGTTTGAATCCACTTCCCCGCCATCGATGTCACTTCCTGTTTACGCAGGTCAACTGGTGACGATTAGTTCCGGGTCATTGGTCACCTGAGCCAAGTTTATTAATAACTTATTGTTTTTAATTCATTTTATTTTGACCTCAAACCCTTTTGTTTTGATTCCAGACTTTCATCTTTAGAGAAGAGAAAAATAAGAACATCTGGTTAATGAAGTAGTTATTAATGATCACTTGAATATACATTAATTCATGTTTACAATGAGTTTCAAATACTGAGAACCATTAAATAAAGTGTTTGCTATTAATATGTTTATGTTTTACTGGATGGTGCTGTTGATGTGATAACAAGAGGTAAAACATTTGTATATTTGTATATTTTAGGATCACAACAAAGCATCAACTCTAATCTTTCTGAATGTAAGTTGTCAAGGCAGTAAATACACTTTATTTAAATAAAAATACACATTAAAAATAAACAAAAAATCATAAAAACAATAAACTAAATAACTACAATAACAATACATAATAATGATAATAGAATAATGATTAAATAAAAACAAGAATACATGAAAATAATGATAAATATATGAACTACAATAAACCTTAGACAACAGAAGTAAGTAAGTAAGTAATATTTATTTATATAGTGCTTTTCCAGACCAGGGTCACAAAGCGCTTTAACAATCAAAACAATACTCAAAAAAGTATATACTTTAAAGATCAAGATAATACTGAGAACAACACAGGAGTTCCAGAAGATCAAGGAAAAGCCTGAACAAATAGAAACGTCTTAAGATGTTTCTTGAAGGAGTCAGTAGATCATCAAACACAGATGTTTCTTGAAGGAGTCAGTAGATCATCAAACACAGATGTTTCTTGAAGGAGTCAGTAGATCATCAAACACAGATGTTTCTTAAAGGAGTCAGTAGATCATCAAACACAGATGTTTCTTGAAGGAGTCAGTAGATCATCAAACACAGATGTTTCTTGAAGGAGTCAGTAGATCATCAAACACAGATGTTTCTTAAAGGAGTCAGTAGATCATCAAACACAGATGTTTCTTGAAGGAGTCAGTAGATCATCAAACACAGATGTTTCTTGAAGGAGTCAGTAGATCATCAAACACAGATGTTTCTTGAAGGAGTCAGTAGATCATCAAACACAGATGTTTCTTGAAGGAGTCAGTAGATCATCAAACACAGATGTTTCTTGAAGGAGTCAGTAGATCATCAAACACAGATGTTTCTTAAAGGAGTCAGTAGATCATCAAACACAGATGTTTCTTGAAGGAGTCAGTAGATCATCAAACACAGATGTTTCTTGAAGGAGTCAGTAGATCATCAAACACAGATGTTTCTTGAAGGAGTCAGTAGATCATCAAACACAGATGTTTCTTGAAGGAGTCAGTAGATCATCAAACACAGATGTTTCTTAAAGGAGTCAGTAGATCATCAAACACAGATGTTTCTTGAAGGAGTCAGTAGATCATCAAACACAGATGTTTCTTGAAGGAGTCAGTAGATCATCAAACACAGATGTTTCTTGAAGGAGTCAGTAGATCATCAAACACAGATGTTTCTTAAAGGAGTCAGTAGATCATCAAACACAGATGTTTCTTGAAGGAGTCAGTAGATCATCAAACACAGATGTTTCTTGAAGGAGTCAGTAGATCATCAAACACAGATGTTTCTTGAAGGAGTCAGTAGATCATCAAACACAGATGTTTCTTGAAGGAGTCAGTAGATCATCAAACACAGATGTTTCTTGAAGGAGTCAGTAGATCATCAAACACAGATGTTTCTTGAAGGAGTCAGTAGATCATCAAACACAGATGTTTCTTAAAGGAGTCAGTAGATCATCAAACACAGATGTTTCTTGAAGGAGTCAGTAGATCATCAAACACAGATGTTTCTTGAAGGAGTCAGTAGATCATCAAACACAGATGTTTCTTGAAGGAGTCAGTAGATCATCAAACACAGATGTTTCTTGAAGGAGTCAGTAGATCATCAAACACAGATGTTTCTTAAAGGAGTCAGTAGATCATCAAACACAGATGTTTCTTGAAGGAGTCAGTAGATCATCAAACACAGATGTTTCTTGAAGGAGTCAGTAGATCATCAAACACAGATGTTTCTTGAAGGAGTCAGTAGATCATCAAACACAGATGTTTCTTGAAGGAGTCAGTAGATCATCAAACACAGATGTTTCTTGAAGGAGTCAGTAGATCATCAAACACAGATGTTTCTTGAAGGAGTCAGTAGATCATCAAACACAGATGTTTCTTGAAGGAGTCAGTAGATCATCAAACACAGATGTTTATTAAAGGAGTCAGTAGATCATCAAACACAGATGTTTCTTGAAGGAGTCAGTAGATCATCAAACACAGATGTTTCTTGAAGGAGTCAGTAGATCATCAAACACAGATGTTTCTTGAAGGAGTCAGTAGATCCATCAAACACAGATGTTTCTTGAAGGAGTCAGTAGATCATCAAACACAGATGTTTCTTGAAGGAGTCAGTAGATCATCAAACACAGATGTTTCTTGAAGGAGTCAGTAGATCATCAAACACAGATGTTTCTTGAAGGAGTCAGTAGATCATCAAACACAGATGTTTCTTGAAGGAGTCAGTAGATCATCAAACACAGATGTTTCTTGAAGGAGTCAGTAGATCATCAAACACAGATGTTTCTTGAAGGAGTCAGTAGATCATCAAACACAGATGTTTCTTGAAGGAGTCAGTAGATCATCAAACACAGATGTTTCTTAAAGGAGTCAGTAGATCATCAAACACAGATGTTTCTTGAAGGAGTCAGTAGATCATCAAACACAGATGTTTCTTGAAGGAGTCAGTAGATCATCAAACACAGATGTTTCTTAAAGGAGTCAGTAGATCATCAAACACAGATGTTTCTTAAAGGAGTCAGTAGATCATCAAACACAGATGTTTCTTGAAGGAGTCAGTAGATCATCAAACACAGATGTTTCTTGAAGGAGTCAGTAGATCATCAAACACAGATGTTTCTTGAAGGAGTCAGTAGATCATCAAACACAGATGTTTCTTAAAGGAGTCAGTAGATCATCAAACACAGATGTTTCTTGAAGGAGTCAGTAGATCATCAAACACAGATGTTTCTTGAAGGAGTCAGTAGATCATCAAACACAGATGTTTCTTAAAGGAGTCAGTAGATCATCAAACACAGATGTTTCTTAAAGGAGTCAGTAGATCATCAAGAGCAAAGAGAGAGAAGATTGTTCCAAAGCTTAGGAGCAACAGCCTGAAAAGATTTCTCTCCTCTGGTCCTGAGTCGTGTGCGTGGAACCATCAGTAGATTCTGATCCACAGACCTCAGAGCCCGAGCTGGGGTGTAAGGCTGGATCAGATCACTGATGGAAGTACAAACATATGGAGCTTCAAACACTAAATACAACAGATGTTTTGTTCGATCCTCAGCATCACGACGAGTCATTGGATCACATGACTGCAGGTCTGCTGCTCTGAGACTCAACATAATCACGACTTGACTTTAATTAAAGCTCGTCACCCGTTAACGAGCAGGAAGTGCAGGATTTATTCCTCGCCAAGGTCGTGTGTTCGAAGCTCAACATTCTCCATATTTCCTCGTCAGGAAGTTTGAAGACAAAAGTTTGACACGTGTTGTTGGAGTTCATGTCAGAGACGTGAAGGTCTCTGGAGCTGAAGCCCAACAATGGTGGCTGACGAGCTGCAGACCATCATTGAAGGAACAACAACGAAGCTGCTGCTGAGCCGCGAGGACAAGAGGACGAAGCATCCGATCGTTCCATGTTCTCCGTCCTGACATTGTTGCTCGTGTTCGTCCTCGACCAGCTTCTGTGGACGTTATCAGTCATGACACCGATGTTATCTCCTCGTGTTCACGTCTGACGACACGATCGATGGCTTCGTTCCACTGATGCAGTAGATGTTACAGTCAAAGAAACATCAACACAATCTTCTTTAATTATTGATGAATATTTACATGTTGACAGTTATTATATTAGTTATTAGAAGTAAAATAGAGTTTTGTGCAAAAAGAAACTGCCGAGTATAATAGAGTATAATAGAATATAATAGAATAGAGTATAATTTAGTATAATAGAATATAATAGAATAACATAAAGTATAATTTAGTATAATAGAGTATAATTTAGTATAATTTAGTCTAATTTAGTATAATATAATATAATAGAATAACATAAAGTATAATTTAGTCTAATATAGTATAATATAGTATAATTTAGTATAATTTAGTATAATTTAGTATAATTTAGTATAATTTAGTATAATTTAGTATAATAGAATATAATAGAGTACACTAGAATATAATAGAGTATGATAGAGTATAATAGAATATAATAGAGTATAATTTAGTATAATAGAATATAATAGAATAACGTAAAGTATAATTTAGTATAATTTAGTATAATAGAATACAATAGAGTACACTAGAATATAATAGAGTATGATAGAGTATAATAGAGTATAATAGAGTATAATAGAGTATAATAGAGTATAATAGAATATAATAGAGTATAATAGAGTATAGTAGAGTATAATAGAGTATAATAGAGTATAATAGAGTATAATAGAGTATAATTTAGTATAATAGAATATAATAGAGTACACTAGAATATAATAGAGTATGATAGAGTATGATAGAGTATAATAGAGTATAATAGAGTATAATAGAGGTCCCAGAACAATTTAAGACACACTTAAATCAGCACATTAGTTGAAGTTTAAGTTGTTAGTAAATTAGTTAGTTGAATCAATGGATTCGACTCACGATCATATTCATTTACTGTGATTTTTGCCAAAATAACAACTTTGTGGCAAATGTGGAAGAAAAATGATGATTTCATGTTTTATATTGTGTACGGAACATGTACGTGCACACGCACACACGCACACGTGCACACGTGCACACGTGCACACGCGCACACGTGAACACGCGCACACGCGCACATAAGTTTTATTAGTTATAAGTGTTTTAGGAAGAAGGTGTCGATAAGTTTGTTGTTATGTAACATAACAACTTGTGTATTCAATATCAAAACATCAAGACATCAAAACACACACACACACAAACACACACAAACACACACACACACATGCGTGCATGATCTACACACAAATACTGTTTCAACACCTGTCTTGATTGACAGCTGTCAGTCTGGAGCGCGAACACGTGGAGTGAAGCAGAGCTTCTGCTACAATAGACTCGACTGAGGAGAAAAAGCTTCACCATCATTTAAACTGGGCTAAACTTCAAAGAGCAACTTAAAATATATATAAATATATCTGGATAATTAACCAACATCTGCAATTTGTCCTATTTTTCTTCTCTCGCCCGAGATCCTCCTCTTCCTCTTCCTCCTCTTCCTCCTCTTCCTCTTCCTCCTCTTCCTCCTCTTCCTCTTCTTCCTCCTCTTCCTCCTCTTCCTCCTCTTCCTCCTCTTCCTCCTCTTCCTCCTCTTCCTCCTCTTCCTCCTCTTCCTCCTCTTCCTCCTCTTCCTCCTCTTCCTCCTCTTCCTCCCCCACCTCGCTGTCCTCGCCTTCACCTCCTCGTCTGATCTTCTCCAGCTTCTCACCAACATAATCCAGTCAGGACTCTCTTCCAGCACCTCCTCTGTGAGAGACATGGAGAGGAGGAGGAGAGAAGGAGAAGATGGAGGAGAGGAGGAGAGGAGGAGAGGAAGAGAGGAGAGGAGGAGGAGAGGAGGAAAGGATGGAGGAGAGGAGGAGAGGATGGAGGAGAGGATGGAGGAGAGGAGGAGAGGAGGACAGGATGAGGAGAGGAGGAGAGGAGGAGAGGATGGAGGAGAGGAGGAGGAGAGAGGTGGCGTGGAGGAGGAAGGAGAGGAGGATTGAGAATAGGAGGATTGAGGAGAGAGTGATGAATTAGAGAGGAGGAAGAGGAGAAGAGGAGGAAGAGGATGTGCAGAGATAAAGAAAACACACATGAATATACAAACACAGGAGACTCTGGGTAATTAGCCGCAGGTTTATCAGAGAATCAAGTTCAACACAGAGAAGTTTCCTGTTGATAAAGAGAGTTTATGAAGCTGAGGAGGAGAGGATGGAGGAGAGGAGGAGGAGAGGAGGAGGAGAATGAGGAGGAGAGGAGGAGGATGAGGAGGAGGAGAGGAGGAGAGGAGGAGGAGGAGGAGGAGGAGGAGGAGGAGAGGAGGAGGATGAGGAGGAGGAGAGGAGGAGAGGAGGAGGAGGAGGAGGAGGAGGAGGAGGAGGATGAGGAGGAGGAGGAGGAGAGGAGGAGGAGGAGGAGGAGAGGAGGAGGAGGAGGACAGGAGGAGGAGGAGGAGGAGGAGGAGAGGAGGAGGAGGAGGAGGAGAGGAGGAGAGGAGGAGGAGGAGGAGGAGAGGAGGAGGAGGAGGAGGAGAGGAGGAGGAGGAGGAGGAGGAGGAGGAGGAGGATTACGAGGAGGAGGATGAAGGGGCAACACAGTTTAATTGCTAACCTTGTACTTTGACTTTTTTCTCCTTCATTGTCATCATCTCCTCATTCTTTCAATTTGACTTGAACTAGATTTTCACAACAATCACAGTAATATGATGTTATATTTATTATTATTATCAAAGTATATGTTATATTTATTTTTATTATGAAAGTATATATTATATTTATTATGTTATTATGAAAGTATATCTTATATTTATTACTATTATTATGAAAGTTTATCTTATATGTATTATGTTATTATGAAAGTATATCTTATATTTATTATTATTATTATGAAAGTATATCTTATATTTATATATATTATGAAAGTATATCTTATATTTATTATTATTATTATGAAAGTATATGTTATATTTATTTTTATTATGAAAGTATATCTTATATTTATTATGTTATTATGAAAGCATATGTTATATTATTATCATGAAAATGTATTTTATATTTATTATGTTATTATGAAAGTATATGTTATATTATTGTTTATAATTATTTATTTATCACTAATTATTAATCTGTATTTATTTATCAGCATTTATTTATCAGTTTTTATTTATCACTATTTATTTATCTGTATTTATTTATCTGTATTTATTTATCAGTTTTTATTTATCACTATTTATTTATCTGTATTTATTTATCAGTTTTTATTTATCACTAATTATTAATCTGTATTTATTTATCAGCATTTATTTATCAGTATTTATTTATCAGTATTTATTTATCCGTATTTATTTATCTGTATTTTTTTATCTGTATTTATTTATCTGTATTTATGTATCTGTATTTACTTATCAGTATTTATTTATCAGAATTTATTTATCTGTATTTATTCATCAGTATTTATTTATCAGTATTTATTTATCTGTATTTATTTATCAGTATTTATTTAGCAGTATGTATTTATCAGTATTTATTGATCAGTATTTATTGATCAGTATTTATTTATCGCTATTTATTTATCTGTTTTTATTCATCAGTATTTATTTTATCAGTATTTATTGATCAATATTTATTTATGTGTATTTATTTATCTGTTTTTATTCATCAGTATTTATTTTATCAGTAGTTATTGCTCAGTATTTATTTATCAGAATTTATTTATCAGTATTTATTTATCAGTATTTATTGATCAATATTTATTTATGTGTATTTATTTATCAGTATTTATTTATCTGTATATATTTATCAGTATTTATTGATCAGTATTTATTGATCAGTATTTATTGATCAGTATTTAGACAAATGATGAAGAATAATTCAAGACGACAAATAACCCTTGAGTCACACGTTCATCTGGCTCCAGGGAGGGTTTGAAGGATTTGTTTACGTCTCAACAATGTTTGGCAGAAAAAGGTTGAATCAATAGTTAAGATGAAGGTAAACATGTTGTTTGTTCAACGAGCCAATGATGGAGAAACATAGATGTTTAGATGTTTAGACGTTTAGAAGCTTAGATGCTTAGAAGCTGCCAAACAAAGAGGGAATTGGACTCACTTCAGGGAAGACACACATGGACACACACACACATAGACACACACAAACTTTAACACACACACACACACACATCAACACACACGAACAAACACACAAATAAAAATGACTACTTACTTACATGGACACATGGACACGGACAGACACAAACAATAACACACACACACTCACATCAACACACACACATCAACACACACGAACAAACACACATGGACACACACACATGAACACAGACATATGAACACACACACTTGGACACACAGACACATGGACACACACAAACTTTAACACACACACACACATCAACACACACACATCAACACACACGAACAAACACACATGGACACACACATGAACACACACGAACAAACACACATGGACACACACATCAACACACTCACAAATGAACACACACACACATAAACACACATAAAGTACTACACTATACTCCACTGACATGGATCTTGTTCTCTTCACATTAAAAACACAAACACACACACATTCACACACACAAATGAACACACACACACATTCACACACACACAAATGAACACACACACACATTCACACACACAAATGAACACACACACACATAAACACACATAAAGTACTACACTATACTCCACTGACATGGATCTTGTTCTCTTCACATTAAAAACACAAACACACACACACATTCACACACACACAAATGAACACACACACACATGAACACACACACACATAAACACACATAAAGTACTACACTATACTCCACTGACATGGATCTTGTTCTCTTCACATTAAAAATACAAACACACACACACGCACACACTCACACATAAACACACACACATGAACACACACACACACACACACATGAATACACACACAAACACACACACACACACACACATAAATACACATAAAGTACTACACTATACTTGACATGGATCTTGTTCTCTTCACATTAAAAACACAAACACACACACACACACACACACACACACACACACACACACACACACATAAAGTACTACACTATACTCCACTGACATGGATCTTGTTCTCTTCACATTAAAAATACAAACACACACACACGCACACACTCACACATAAACACACACACATGAACACACACACACACACACACATGAATACACACACAAACACACACACACACACACACATAAACACACACACACATAAATACACATAAAGTACTACACTATACTTGACATGGATCTTGTTCTCTTCACATTAAAAACACAAACACACACACACACACACACACACACACACACACACACACACACACACACACACACACACACACACACATAAAGTACTACACTATACTCGACTGACATGGATCTTGTTCTCTTCACATTAAAAACACAAACACACACACACACGGACACACACACACACACACACACATAAAGTACTACACTATACTCGACTGACATGGATCTTGTTCTCATCACATTAAAAACACAAACACACACACACACACACACACACACATAAAGTACTACACTATATTCGACTGACATGGATCTTGTTCTCATCACATTAAAAACACAAACACACACACACACACACACACACACACACACATAAAGTACTACACTATACTCGACTGACATGGATCTTGTTCTCTTCACATTAAAAACACAAACACACACACACACACACACACACACACACACACACACACACACACACACATAAAGTACTACACTATACTCGACATGGATCTTGTTCTCTTCACATTAAAAACACAAACACACACACACACACACATAAAGTACTACACTATACTCGACATGGATCTTGTTCTCTTCACATTAAAAACACAAACACACACACACATTAACACACACAAATGAACACACACACATGAACACACACACACATAAACACACATAAAGTACTACACTATACTCGACATGGATCTTGTTCTCTTCACATTAAAAACACAAACACACACACACATTCACACACACAAATGAACACACACACACATGAACACACAATCACATAAACACTCATAAAGTACTACACTATACTCGACATGGATCTTGTTCTCTTCACATTAAAAACACAAACACACACACACACAAATGAACACACACACAAATGAACACACACACACATAAACACACATAAAGTACTACACTATACTCGACATGGATCTTGTTCTCTTCACATTAAAAACACAAACACACACACACATTCACACACACAAATGAACACACACACACATGAACACGCACACACATAAACACACATAAAGTACTACACTATACTCGACATGGATCTTGTTCTCTTCACATTAAAAACACAAACACACACACACATGAACACACACACACATGAACACACACACACATGAACACACACACACATAGACACACATAAAGTACTACACTATACTCGACATGGATCTTGTTCTCTTCACATTAAAAACACAAACACACACACACATTCACACACACAAATGAACACACACACAAATGAACACACACACACATAAACACACATAAAGTACTACACTATACTCGACATGGATCATGTTCTCTTCACATTAAAAACACAAACACACACACACATTCACACACACAAATGAACACACACACAAATGAACACACACACACATAAACACACATAAAGTACTACACTATACTCGACATGGATCTTGTTCTCTTCACATTAAAAACACAAACACACACACACATGAACACACACACACATGAACACACACACACATGAACACACACACACATAAACACACATAAAGTACTACACTATACTCGACATGGATCTTGTTCTCTTCACATTAAAAACACAAACACACACACACATGAACACACACACACATGAACACACACACACATAAACACACATAAAGTACTACACTATACTCGACATGGATCTTGTTCTCATCACATTAAAAACACAAACACACACACACACATGAACACACACACACATAGACACACATAAAGTACTACACTATACTCGACATGGATCTTGTTCTCTTCACATTAAAAACACAAAAACACTTGATAGTTCCTTCATGTCAGTTCATCCATAAACGATGAAACATGAAACGTGTTTATATTTTCTCTCTTCATCCGAGGAAGCCAATGAGGAGCAGTCGTTCATGACCTCATCCGGCATCTGATTGGTCCAGAGCCGAGCGTGCTCCGAGAAGACCACCCTGAAGCAAGAGCCGCCGTGATTGGATGATCCTGTGTTTGGAGAACTTTGACCTTTTCTTTGTTTCAAACTCAGTGAATACAAACATGATAGTTAACACAATTAGATAATTAAAGTGGATTTTATTAAATAATTTAGAAATAGTTTTATTAAAGCATTAACTGATCAAAAATGCACTTTTCTTTTTAAAAGAGAAAATAAGAGAAAAAGGAAAATGTGTGACGGAGGCTGGCGACGCATGTGAGCTGAGCCAAGAGGCAAACAAAACACTTAAGAAACACGAGATGATCTGAGAAGTGAATCAATGATGGACGTGTCGCGTTAGTGTCTGTTCGCTCTGTAACACACACACACACACACACACACACACACACACACACACACACACACACACACATGAACACACACACACCCCGACACACACACACACACACACACACACACACACACACACACACACACACAGACACACACATGAACACACACACTCACCCCGACACACACACACACATATGAACACACACACACAGACACAGACACACACATGAACACACACACACACACAAACACACACACACAAACACACACACACAAACACACACACACACACACACACACATATAAACACACACACACAAACACACACACACACACACACACATATGAACACACACGAACACGCACACACACACATAAACACACACATACAAACACACACACACACACACCCCGACACACACACACACACACACACACACATATGAACACACACACACAGACACACACACACACACACACACACACACACACGCGCACACACACACATATAAACAAACACACACACACACACACACAAACACACACACACATATGAACACACACACACAAACACACACACACACACACACACACACAAACACACACACACACACACACACACACATATGAACACACACACGCACACACACACATATAAACACACACACACAAACACACACACACACACACACACAAACACACACACACACACACACACATATGAACACACACACGCACACACACACATATAAACACACACACACAAACACACACACACACACACACACACACACACACACATATGAACACACACACGCACACACACACATATAAACACACACACACAAACACACACAAACACACACACACATACACACATACACACACAAACACACACAAACACACACACACACACAAACACACACACACACACACACACACACACACACACACACACGATCTTTTATTCGTTTCCATGAGTTTCCAGCTCGTAAAAACTCGTCCGCAGGAAACGAAGCCACGAGAAAGAAGAAGAATCTTTCATTTCATTTTAAACATTAACAGATTTTTTAATCATTTAATTCAATATTTTGTTTCTAAAAGGTTTTTTTTTTTAAATAACCGAATACAAAAATGTGAATATTTTCAAAATGAATTCAATTATTTTTTAATTTTAATAATTACAAACAAATAATGTAAATTAAATGTTTTTAAAATGCAATATAAAAATATAATTGACTCATTTAGTTTTGTCTGGTTAGATTTTTATTTTTTTAACAATTAAATAAATACAATTGAACAATAATTCAATTTAAAAGACTATGAATAACAAAATAAATGAATTTAAAATTATTATTTTGAAATGATTGAAATAAAAATAAATGTATTGTATATTAATTAAATTAATGTATATTAAAAATATACAGATTTGATGATTCAACTACTTAAAGATATAATTAAAGATTTGATAAAAAATAAATGTTTGAAACCATTAATCTTCTGATCCACTCGTGTCGTCCGAGAGCAACGGTTCAATAAAACGTGTCGTCATGGTAACCGTCCTGTCGCTCGTCATTAAATCAGATCTTTATTAAAAAGGTTTCAAACCTCGAGCCTCCAGAGTGTTTGTGAGATTTAGGGATTAGAGACGATTTCACTCATTGTTTGGAGAAAATGACGAAAACCAGGATTTCGTGATTTAAGTGTCAAAACATCGAGATCTTCTGGTGACATCATGTTTCCATGGCGATGGGACTGTTGCCGAGAGAAACTCAACGACACCAGAGTTTTTAAGACTCACTGACCTCCGACCTCCGACCTCCGACCTCCGACCTCGGTCTGGACTGAAAATATTATAAATTAAACAACTAAAAAATGTAATTCACTCATTTTATTAAAACATGTTTGTTGAAAAATGATCTTTTTGATAAATACGAAAGTTTAATTCAAAGAAGAAATTTATGATTTTTAATAAAAATGATCATGAATAAAAAACATAATTAACATAAATTTAAGTTTAACATTTAAAAAAGTGTTGAAATCACAGAACAATAAAAACAAACACAATCATTTGATTTGAGTTTTTATTTTCGTACCAAAAATAGTTTTTGCAAAAACACAAATTATTAAAAGAAAAGTCAACAATTGTGACGACGATGACAAACAAATACTATTATAGTAATTATGACTTTTTTTGTTTTTTGTTTGTTTTTTAGTGTTTAAACATCGAGGAGCTGCTGTAGAAGTCTTTCGCTGACACTTCTTTGATCTTTTGGAATCACATCAAAAAGTCTCTTTGGTTTAAAAACCAAATCAATCCAACATTTCCTCGACAACAAAGTGACATGTGTGTGTTTTTAACGAGTCGTTATCATCAAATAAAAGTGACGATAGATTTGAAAACAAACAAAGTCTCAATAAAACCATCGTAAATCGAGTCTTGTTTGATTGACAGTGACCGTCAGGTGAACACAACGGTGACCCTAAAGGTCGACGTTCTTGGCCTGAGTTCAGTCACATGGTCCAGACGCCGCACGAGCGCTGGAGTCCCAGCGAGTCTGAAGCGTGTGCATGGCTGCCCTGATGAGGTGTGACTGCCGGGGTCAGGGGCCGGCGGGGGGTCAACAGGGGGTCAAGCGTGTTGCCCAATAAATCAGCGGGACCTCGGGACTGGCTCGGGGACGTCACCGTGGCAACGGGACTGGTGGACGGGCGTCCATTCATGTGTTCATGCGACCCGACCGGGCGACTCGACCCGAACAATGGAGCCGACGGTCAGTCAAGCATCCGCTCGTCAGTAAAACTCTTTCAACGTCCATAAAAACTCTGACCCGCTTTAATGCTCCAGACTCACATCACACTTTAATACACTTTATTACAGCAGTTAACACACATTTACACAACTATAAAAACAAACACAATTACACACTTTTCACTGCCCGGGACTCACTCGCTCGACTGATGTGTTTCACGGCCAGAGTCACATGATCCCAATAAAGACTTTTTATGAAGTTTTCTTAATGAAAACATCATAAAATACCTTTTTATTTCATAATAACTTTAATTAAACTGTGTAAGAACAACATGTCGTCCATGTTTACTTCATTTATTCTTTCTTTATTTCACAGTAAACACATGTAACATATAATATATAATATATAATATATAATATATAATATATAATATATAATATATAATATATAATATATAATATATAATATATAATAATATATAATATATAATATATAATATATAATATGTAATATATAATATATAATAATATATAATATATAATATATAATATATAATATATAATATATAATATATAATATATAATATATAATATATAATATATAATAATATATAATATATAATATATAATATATAATATGTAATATATAATATATAATAATATATAATATATAATATATAATATATAATATATAATATATATTATATAATATATAATATATAATATATAATATATAATATATGATATAAAATATATAATATATAATATATAATATATAATATATAATATATAATATATATAATATACATATGTTCATAGTTTGTTTCATATTTATCTTTAGTACAAAGATTAAATAAATGTTTGTGTTTCTATTCAGATTATTGCAGAAAAACAGTCTTTGTTTAAGGTTTGAAATTCATATGGAAAAATTAAATAAACTGTAATAATTTAAATTTAAAAAAATATATAAATCTCTGTAAAAATGTAAGAGAAGCTGCAAAATGATTTTACTACTTATATGTGTGTGTTTGAGTAAAATGAACATTTTTGTTTCATTTATTCAAAATAAAAATAAGATGTTTTCAGACTCAAATAATGTGAAGAAAACAAGATCATATTCATTTAAAAACACTCATGTTTTAACTCAGGAAGACTTGGTCAATATTTGTTGATAAGATGATGTTTGATCACAGCGGTCGGTTCATGTTCTTGTGACTTTATTCATGACCATCATCTTCCTCTTCATCACATTCCAGAGGTTTTTTCAATGGGTTCAGGTCTGGAGACATGACAGGGTTTTGATGTGATGGTCCTTCATCCACACCTTGATGGACGTGTGTCATGATGGTCCTGCTGGAAAAACAATCTTCAGATTCAGAGCAGAAGCAAGTTTTCATCGTCCTTCGAAAAGATGAATCTGCACGATTCCAGCCTCTTGAAGCCTCAGATCATCCCTGGTCCTCACAGGAGGTCAAGACACTCACAGGTCTCTCCAGGTCTGTGTCTAACCATCGGACGACCAGGTCAGTCTCGTCTCAGAAGCTCTGACTCCTCGACGCTCCTTTTGCTCTTTTGCAAACTTCACTCGACTGTAGCATGTTGTGCCAGAGCTCTGGTTCCTGAGCCATTAAATCAGGTTATCAACTAATATTCATTAACTCTTTCTAATTAAAACATGAGTGTTATTTGAGTCTGAAAACATCTTATTTGTTATTTTGACCAGATTTGCTGCAAATAAATGACAATATTTTTATTCTGAACGAGACATAAATGTTGTCAGTAGTTTATAGAACGAAACAAAAAAGTTCATTTTACAGAGAAACTCATCAGTTTGCAGCTTCTCTTCCTTTTTTACAGAGATTTATTTATATAATAAACATTTGAGTCACTTCCACTCATTGAATATGATGGTAAAGATGATAAACTAAGTGAAGATATGTATATATATATATATATATATATATATATATATATATATATATATATATATATATATATATATATATATATAATAATAACAATAATAATAGTCATAATAACAATAATAAACATAATAACAATAACAAAAACCACAAAACTCTTGTTCAAACTTTATTAACAAGTCAAGATTAACGACAAACAATTATTGACACTTTCATCTCCAGTTTCTATTCACTTCCTCGTGTGTGTTTGTGTTCATTTGAGTGTGTTTGTGTGTGTCATCATGTAGCCATATGGTATGTGTGTGTGCGTGAGTGTGTGTGTGCATGTGTGTTTGTGTGTGTGTGTGTGTGTGTGTGTGTGAGTGTGTGTGTATGTGCGAGTGTGTGAGTGTGTGTGTGTGTGTGTGTGTGTGTGTGTGTGTGTGAGTGTGTGTGTGTGTGTGTGTGTGTGTGTGAGTGTGTGTGTAGGTGTGTGTGTGAGTGTGTGTAGGTGTGTGTGTGTGTGTGTGTGAGTGTGTATGTGTGTGTGTGTGTAGGTGTGTGTGTGTGTGTGTGTGTGTGTGGGTGTGTGTGAGTGTGTGTGTGTGTGTGTGAGTGTGTGTGTGTGTGTGTGTGTGTGTGTGTGTGTGTGTGTGTGTGTGTGTGTGTGTGAGTGTGTGTGTGTGTGTGTGTGTGTGTGTGTGTGTGTGTGTGTGTGTGTGTGTGTGTGTGTGTGTGTGTGTGTGTGAGTGTGTGTGTGTGTGTGTGTGTGTGTGTGTGTGTGTGTGTGTGTGTGTGTGTGTGTGTGTGTGTGTGTGTGTGTGTGTGTGTGTGTGTGTGTGTAGCTGCCAACACTGACTGAGATGAGACGTGATACTTGTGTCTCTCCTCCTCTCTGCTCATTTATTCTTCCTCTCCTCTCGTCTCCTGCCATCCATCTGTCTTCGCCTCAGATTCCTCTTTACTTTCTAGTCACTGGAGTCCATCTGCCTCTTTCTTTGACTTCCTGTCTGTCGTCTGCTCGCCTCACTCGTCCTCCTCTATTATCCCCTCCATCTATTCCCCTCCCTCTCCTCTCTGCTGCTCCTCTTTTCTTCCCTCTCTCTTCTCTTATGCTCCTCTCTTCTCCTCTCTCTCTTCTGCTCCTCTTTTCTCCTCTCTCTCTCTTCTGCTCCTCTTTTCTCATCTCTCTCTACTGCTCATATTTTCTCCTCTCTCTCTTCTGCTCCTCTCTTCTCCTCTCTCTCTTCTGCTCCTCTTTTCTCCTCTCTCTCTTCTGCTCCTCTTTTCTCCTCTCTCTCTTCTGCTCCTCTTTTCTCCTCTCTCTCTCTTCTGCTCCTCTTTTCTCCTCTCTCTCTTCTCCTCCCTCTCCTCTCTGCTGCTCCTCTTTTTTTCCCTCTCTCTTCTCTTATGCTCCTCTCTTCTTCTCTCTCTCCTCTCTTACACTCCTCTCTTCCTCTCCCTCTCCTCTCTCCTCCTCCTCTCCTCCAATAAGATTAAGTGTGAAATGATCCATTTCCACATTTTCCTGTGAAGCCCTGAGAGAAGACTCTGGCCTGACCTAAATTTACATGTGAGGGAGGGAATCTGGATGACAGCACATGAAGGAGGGAGACGGAGGAGAGAGAGACTGAGGGAGAGACTGAGGGAGAGACGGAGGAGAGAGAGACGGAGGGAGAAACTGAGGGAGAGACGGAGGAGAGAGAGACTGAGGGAGAAACTGAGGGGGAGACGGAGGAGAGAGAGACTGAGGGAGAGACTGAGGGAGAGAGAGACGGAGGAGAGAGAGACTGAGGGAGAGACCGAGGGAGAAACTGAGGGGGAGAGAGACGGAGGGAGAGAGAGACGAGGAGAGAGACGAGGAGAGAGACGAGGAGAGAGAGACGGAGGGAGAGAGAGACGGAGAGAGAGACGTAGGGAGAGAGAGACGGAGGGAGAGAGAGACGGAGGGAGAGAGAGACGAGGAGAGAGAGACGGAGGGAGAGAGAGACGGAGAGAGAGACGTAGGGAGAGAGACGGAGGGAGAGAGAGACGGAGGGAGAGAGAGACAGAGGGAGAGAGAGACGGAGGGAGAGACGGAGGGAGAAACTGAGGGAGAGAGAGACGGAGGGAGAGACGGAGGGAGAAACTGAGGGAGAGAGAGACGGAGGGAGAGACGGAGGGAGAAACTGAGGGAGAGAGAGAGAGACAGAGGAGAGAGAGACGGAGGGAGAGAGAGATGGCGGAGAGTCAGAGAGGGAGAGTCAGAAGAGAGAGAAAGAGAGAGAGACGGAGGAGAAACAAACGAGTGAAAGAGAAATGAGAGAAAAACTTGAATGAATGTTTATTTCCTGGAGAACAACATGAATAAAATAATAATAATTATCTGAACATTATTTTCTCAACGTCTGTGGATGAAATGATACTTAATGACATTGAAGTGATGAATATATAATATTATATATATATAAATATAATATTATATATATATAAATATAATATTATATATATATAAATATAATATTTTATATATATAATATTATATTTATATATATAATCATTAATACAGAAAACTCTGATAATAAGTTGGTAGAAAAGAAAAATGTATAAAAAAAAGATAAAAACAACATCAGCTCAATTCAAACGTGGATCAATCATTTAATTGAACCATTAAAAAAGAAAACACATTTGCATATAAAGCATAAGCATATAAAATATATGAAATAATCACAAATGTATACATTTTTATTTCTATTTTTATTTCTATTTTGTTTTATTTTCTGTCTTTTTCTCCAGATATTTATGTAGAAACAGAGAAAATCAAAGTCAAAGAGTTAAAACATCAAAGAAGAAAAGGATGAAGTTGATAAACGTGAAGAAAAACAAGAAATAAAAGCACAAACGTGTGAAAACAGCAGCAACGAGGGTTTAAAACAAGCAACAATGGATCGTTGAGCTCATGGCTGCAGGAAAAAGACTCTTGAAGAAGCAGCTTCAGGCGACTCTTCTCCTCCGATCATCTGTTCGTTCCGCGGCTCGTTGGAGAAACAAAAACATAAAAGACTTTCATTTAATTAGTATTTACTTCCATCGTGTGGTTGTTTTCTGCTGCTGACCTTTGACATTTGACCCCAAAATATAGTTTAGAGAAAATCAACAAAAGAAAGAATGTTTTATTTTGAAGAAAACTAAACGACAACAAAAAGACTTTTGTTCAAATATGTAAGAAAATATATTTATTAAATCAAATGAAAGTATTATAAATACTTTAAATTGCTAATGACTCTAAATATGTTTTAAAACATGTTTAAATATGTTTAAATATGTTTAAATATGTTTAAATATGTTTAAATATGTTTAATATATTTAATATATTTAATATATTTACATGTTTAAATCTGTGGTTGAATTAAGAGTCAAAATACACTTTAAACAATAATAATTATTGTAGTTATTCTGGACAAAAACACATGACTGTGTATTTATAAGAAGAAGAACAAACGATTCAACAAAAACATTAAAAGACTTTCACTTAATTAAAACACTTGAGTCGAGTATTTACTTCCATCGTGTGGCTGTTTTCTGCTGGTGACCTTTGACATTTGACCCCAAAATATAGTTTAGAGAAAATCAACAAAAGAAAGAATGTTTTATTTTGTAGAAAACTACACATTTTAAATACTTTAAATTGCTAATGACTCTAAATATGTTTTTAAAATATGTTTAAATATGTTTAATATATTTTATATATTTACACGTTTAAATCTGTTGTTGACAAAATAGAAAGAGTCAAAATATGTTTTTAAAATATGTTTAAATATGTTTAATATATTTTATATATTTACACGTTTAAATCCGTTGTTGACAAAATAGAAAGAGTCAAAATATGTTTTTAAAATATGTTTTAATCTGTTTAATATATTTTATATATTTACACGTTTAATTTTGTTGTTGACAAAATAGAAAGAGTCAAAATATGTTTTTAAAATATGTTTAAATATGTTTAATATATTTTATATATTTACACGTTTAAATCTGTTGTTGACAAAATAGAGTCAAAATATATGTTTTTAAAATATGTTTAAATATGTTTAGTATATTCTATATATTTACAAGTTTAAATCTGTTGTTGACAAAATAGAGTCAAAATATATGTTTTTAAAATATGTTTAAATATGTTTAGTATATTCTATATATTTACAAGTTTAAATCTGTTGTTGACAAAATAGAGTCAAAATATATGTTTTTAAAATATGTTTAAATATGTTTAATATATTCTATATATTTACACGTTTAAATCTGTTGTTGACAAAATAGAAAGAGTCAAAATATGTTTTTAAAATATGTTTTAATCTGTTTAATATATTTTATATATTTACACGTTTAATTTTGTTGTTGACAAAATAGAAAGAGTCAAAATATGTTTTTAAAATATGTTTAAATATGTTTAATATATTTTATATATTTACACGTTTAAATCCGTTGTTGACTAAATAGAAAGAGTCAAAATATGTTTTGAAAATATGTTTAAATATGTTTAATATATTTTATATATTTACACGTTTAAATCTGTTGTTGACAAAATAGAAAGAGTCAAAATATGTTTTTAAAATATGTTTAAATATGTTTAATATATTTTATATATTTACACGTTTAAATCTGTTGTTGACAAAATAGAGTCAAAATATGTTTTTAAAATATGTTTAATATATTTTATATATTTACACGTTTAAATCTGTTGTTGACAAAATAGAAAGAGTCAAAATATGTTTTTAAAATATGTTTAAATCTGTTGTTGAATTCAGAGTCAAAATACACTTTAAACAATAATAATTATTGTAGTTATTCTGGACAAAGACACATGACTGTGTATTTAAGAAGAAGAACAAACGATTCAACAAAAACATTTTGCAGAAACTAAACTAAACTCTAAACACAGACGTGAGTACGGCTGTAAAAACCTGACGATATTAAACGAAGTCAGAAGATCTTCTTCCGACCGTCGACCGACAGCAGGTGTCGGAGCCAGAAACCCAAACATCGGAACATTCGTCCAGGAATTCCCTCAGTTTTCCTGCCATGTCGGCTCCGCGGGGGTCGAGCCGACGGAATCTTCCGCATGCTTGACTCTGAACACGCCTGTGAACACGCCTGTGAACACGCCTGCGTCACATGACACGCGTGTCGTCCGGCGACATGTTTGCGTGATCAGGACTCAGAAGAAAATCCCTCAATGCCGGCCTTTAAAAAATGCAGGAGGCCGAGGCACGCAGGGAAGCTCGTATAAATTATGGACTGAAGACGGGAATGAAAAAGAAGAAAAGATCCCCGACATGAGGCGACGAACTTTACTGCATGTGAGCGGAAAACACTGGACCTGGACCTTCAAAACAAAGAGAACTTTAATAAGAGTTCGGAGCCGCCCGGGAGTTGGCAAGTCGCCACGAGCGCTGTTAGCTTCTGAGCTACGACGCTAAGTCCATTATCGTCTTTTTGTTAGTTCAATTTAGTATATAAACTTTTAAATTCTCTGTTTTTATTCATGTGTTTTTGTTAGCTACATTTAGTATATAAACTTTTATATTCTCTGTTTTTATTCATGTGTTTTTGTTAGCTACATTTAGTATATAAACTTTTACATTCTCTGTTTTTATTTATGTGTTTTTGTTAGCTACATTTAGTATATAAACTTTTATATTCTCTGTTTTTATTTATGTGTTTTTGTTAGCTACATTTACTATATAAACTTTTATATTCTCTGTTTTTATTTATGTGTTTTTGTTAGCTACATTTAGTATATAAAATTTTACATTCTCTGTTTTTATTCATGTGCTTTTGTTAGCTACATTTAGTATATAAACTTTTATATTCTCTGTTTTAATTTAAAAAAAATTGTTAGCTATATTTAGCATTTAAACGTTTACATTCTCTGTTTTTATTCATGTGTTTTTGTTAGCTACATTTAGTATTTAAACATTTATATTCTCTGTTTTTATTCATGTGTTTTTGTTAGCTACATTTAGTATTTAAACATTTATATTCTCTGTTTTTATTCATGTGTTTTTGTTAGCTACATTTAGCATATAAACGTTTACATTCTCTGTTTTTATTCATGTGTTTTTGTTAGCTACATTTAGTATATAAACTTTTACATTCTCTGTTTTTATTCATGTGTTTTTGTTAGCTACATTTAGTATATAAACTTTTACATTCTCTGTTTTTATTCATGTGCTTTTGTTAGCTACATTTAGTATATAAACTTTTATATTCTCTGTTTTTATTCATGTGTTTTTGTTAGCTACATTTAGCATTTAAACGTTTACATTCTCTGTTTTTATTCATGTGTTTTTGTTAGCTACATTTAGCATATCAACTTTTACATTCTCTGTTTTTATTTATGTGTTTTTGTTAGCTACATTTAGTATATAAACTTTTATATTCTCTGTTTTAATTTAAAAAAAATTGTTAGCTATATTTAGCATTTAAAGGTTTACATTCTCTGTTTTTATTTATGTGTTTTTGTTAGCTACATTTAGTATTTAAACATTTATATTCTCTGTTTTTATTCATGTGTTTTTGTTAGCTACATTTAGCATATAAACGTTTACATTCTCTGTTTTTATTCATGTGTTTTTGTTAGCTACATTTAGTATATAAACTTTTATATTCTCTGTTTTTATTCATGGGTTTTTGTTAGCTACATTTAGTATATGAACTTTTATATTCTCTGTTTTTATTCATGTGTTTTTGTTAGCTACATTTAGCATATAAACTTTTATATTCTCTGTTTTTATTCATGTGTTTTTGTTAGCTACATTTAGCATATAAACTTTTACATTCTCTGTTTTTATTGATGTGTTTTTGTTAGCTACATTTAGAATATAAACTTTTATATTCTCTGTTTTTATTCATGTGTTTTTGTTAGCTACATTTAGTATATGAACTTTTATATTCTCTGTTTTTATTCATGTGTTTTTGTTAGCTACATTTAGTATATAAACTTTTATATTCTCTGTTTTTATTGATGTGTTTTTGTTAGCTACATTTAGCATATAAACTTTTACATTCTCTGTTTTTATTGATGTGTTTTTGTTAGCTACATTTAGAATATAAACTTTTATATTCTCTGTTTTTATTCATGTGTTTTTGTTAGCTACATTTAGCATATAAACTTTTACATTCTCTGTTTTTATTCATGTGTTTTTGTTAGCTACAATTAGTATATGAACTTTTACATTCTCTGTTTTTATTTATGTGTTTTTGTTAGCTACATTTAGTATATAAACTTTTACATTCTCTGTTTTTATTTATGTGTTTTTGTTAGCTACATTTAGTATATGAACTTTTACATTCTCTGTTTTTATTTATGTGTTTTTGTTAGCTACATTTAGAATATAAACTTTTATATTCTCTGTTTTTATTTATGTGTTTTTGTTAGCTACATTTAGTATATAAACTTTTACATTCTCTGTTTTTATTCATGTGTTTTTGTTAGCTACATTTAGTATATAAACTTTTATATTCTCTGTTTTTATTTATGTGTTTTTGTTAGCTACATTTAGTATATAAACTTTTATATTCTCTGTTTTTATTTATGTGTTTTTGTTAGCTACATTTAGTATATAAACTTTTATATTCTCTGTTTTTATTTATGTGTTTTTGTTAGCTACATTTAGTATATAAACTTTTACATTCTCTGTTTTTATTTATGTGTTTTTGTTAGCTACATTTAGTATATGAACTTTTACATTCTCTGTTTTTATTTATGTGTTTTTGTTAGCTACATTTAGTATATGAACTTTTACATTCTCTGTTTTTATTCATGTGTTTTTGTTAGCTACATTTAGTATATGAACTTTTACATTCTCTGTTTTTATTTATGTGTTTTTGTTAGCTACATTTAGTATATAAACTTTTATATTCTCTGTTCTTATTTATGTGTTTTTGTTAGCTACATTTAGTATATAAACTTTTACAGTCTCTGTTTTTATTTATGTGTTTTTGTTAGCTACATTTAGTATATAAACTTTTATATTCTCTGTTTTTATTTATGTGTTTTTGTTAGCTACATTTAGTATATAAACTTTTATATTCTCTGTTTTTATTCATGTGTTTTTGTTAGCTACATTTAGTATATAAACTTTTATATTCTCTGTTTTTATTCATGTGTTTTTGTTAGCTACATTTAGTATATCAACTTTTACATTCTCTGTTTTTATTTATGTGTTATTGTTAGCTACATTTAGTATATAAACTTTTATATTCTCTGTTTTTATTCATGTGTTTTTGTTAGCTACATTTAGTATATAAACTTTTATATTCTCTGTTTTTATTCATGTGTTTTTGTTAGCTACATTTAGTATATAAACTTTTATATTCTCTGTTTTTATTCATGTGTTTTTGTTAGCTACATTTAGTATATAAACTTTTACATTCTCTGTTTTTATTTATGTGTTATTGTTAGCTACATTTAGTATATAAACTTTTATATTCTCTGTTTTTATTCATGTGTTTTTGTTAGCTACATTTAGTATATAAACTTTTACATTCTCTGTTTTTATTTTGGGTTTTTTTTTAGCTACATTTAGTATATCAACTTTTATATTCTCTGTTTTTATTCATGTGTTTTTGTTAGCTACATTTAGTATATAAACTTTTACATTCTCTGTTTTAATTAATGTGTTTTTGTTAGCTACATTTAGTATATAGACTTTTACATTCTCTGTTTTTATTCATGTGTTTTTGTTAGCTACATTTAGTATATAAACTTTTACATTCTCTGTTTTTATTCATGTGTTTTTGTTAGCTACATTTAGTATATCAACTTTTACATTCTCTGTTTTTATTCATGTGTTTTTGTTAGCTACATTTAGTATATAAACTTTTACAGTCTCTGTTTTTATTCATATGTTTTTGTTAGCTACATTTAGAATATAAACTTTTACATTCTCTGTTTTTATTCATGTGTTTTTGTTAGCTACATTTAGTATATAAACTTTTATATTCTCTGTTTTTATTCATGTGTTTTTGTTAGCTACATTTAGCATTTAAACGTTTACATTCTCTGTTTTTATTCATGTGTTTTTGTTAGCTACATTTAGCATTTAAACGTTTACATTCTCTGTTTTTATTCATGTGTTTTTGTTAGCTACATTTAGCATTTAAACGTTTACATTCTCTGTTTTTATTCATGTGTTTTTGTTAGCTACATTTAGTATATAAACGTTTACAGTCTCTGTTTTTATTTATTTGTTTTTGTTAGCTACATTTAGCATATAAACTTTTACAGTCTCTGTTTTTATTCATGTGTTTTTGTTAGCTACATTTAGCATATAAACTTTTATATTCTCTGTTTTAATTTATGTGTTTTTGTTAGCTACATTTAGCATATAAACTTTTACAGTCTCTGTTTTAATTTATGTGTTTTTGTTAGCTACATTTAGCATATAAACTTTTACAGTCTCTGTTTTTATTCATGTGTTTTTGTTAGCTACATTTAGTATATAAACTTTTATATTCTCTGTTTTTATTTATGTGTTTTTGTTAGCTACATTTAGCATATAAACTTTTACAGTCTCTGTTTTTATTCATGTGTTTTTGTTAGCTACATTTAGCATATAAACTTTTATATTCTCTGTTTTTATTCATGTGTTTTTGTTAGCTACATTTAGTATATAAACTTTTACAGTCTCTGTTTTTATTCATGTGTTTTTGTTAGCTACATTTAGAATATAAACTTTTACATTCTCTGTTTTTATTCATGTGTTTTTGTTAGCTACATTTAGTATATAAACTTTTACAGTCTCTGTTTTTATTGATGTGTTTTTGTTAGCTACATTTAGCATTTAAACGTTTACATTCTCTGTTTTTATTCATGTGTTTTTGTTAGCTACATTTAGAATATAAACTTTTACAGTCTCTGTTTTTATTCATGTGTTTTTGTTAGCTACATTTAGAATATAAACGTTTACATTCTCTGTTTTTATTCATGTGTTTTTGTTAGCTACATTTAGTATATAAACTTTTACAGTCTCTGTTTTTATTCATGTGTTTTTGTTAGCTACATTTAGCATTTAAACGTTTACATTCTCTGTTTTTATTCATGTGTTTTTGTTAGCTACATTTAGAATATAAACTTTTATATTCTCTGTTTTTATTTATGTGTTTATGTTAGCTACATTTAGCATATAAACTTTTACAGTCTCTGTTTTTATTTATGTGATTTTGTTAGCTACATTTAGTATATAAACTTTTACAGTCTCTGTTTTAATTTATGTGTTTTTGTTAGCTACATTTAGTATATAAACTTTTACAGTCTCTGTTTTAATTTATGTGTTTTTGTTAGCTACATTTAGTATATAAACTTTTACAGTCTCTGTTTTTATTTATGTGTTTTTGTTAGCTACATTTAGCATATCAACTTTTACATTCTCTGTTTTAATTTATGTGTTTTTGTTAGCTACATTTAGCATATAAACTTTTACAGTCTCTGTTTTAATTTATGTGTTTTTGTTAGCTACATTTAGAATATAAACTTTTACAGTCTCTGTTTTTATTTATGTGTTTTTGTTAGCTACATTTAGTATATAAACTTTTACAGTCTCTGTTTTTATTCATGTGTTTTTGTTAGCTACATTTAGCATTTAAACGTTTACATTCTCTGTTTTTATTCATGTGTTTTTGTTAGCTACATTTAGTATATAAACTTTTATATTCTCTGTTTTTATTTATGTGTTTTTGTTAGCTACATTTAGTATATAAACTTTTATATTCTCTGTTTTTATTCATGTGTTTTTGTTAGCTACATTTAGTATATAAACTTTTACAGTCTCTGTTTTTATTGATGTGTTTTTGTTAGCTACATTTAGCATTTAAACGTTTACATTCTCTGTTTTTATTCATGTGTTTTTGTTAGCTACATTTAGTATATAAACTTTTATATTCTCTGTTTTTATTGATGTGTTTTTGTTAGCTACATTTAGCATTTAAACGTTTACATTCTCTGTTTTTATTCATGTGTTTTTGTTAGCTACATTTAGCATTTAAACTTTTACATTCTCTGTTTTTATTGATGTGTTTTTGTTAGCTACATTTAGAATATCAACTTTTATATTCTCTGTTTTTATTCATGTGTTTTTGTTAGCTACATTTAGCATATAAACTTTTACAGTCTCTGTTTTTATTTATGTGTTTTTGTTAGCTACATTTAGAATATAAACTTTTACAGTCTCTGTTTTTATTCATGTGTTTTTGTTAGCTACATTTAGCATATAAACTTTTACAGTCTCTGTTTTTATTTATGTGTTTTTGTTAGCTACATTTAGCATATAAACTTTTACAGTCTCTGTTTTTATTTATGTGTTTTTGTTAGCTACATTTAGAATATAAACTTTTATATTCTCTGTTTTTATTGATGTGTTTTTGTTAGCTACATTTAGAATATAAACTTTTATATTCTCTGTTTTTATTTATGTGTTTTTGTTAGCTACATTTAGTATATAAACTTTTATATTCTCTGTTTTTATTTATGTGTTTTTGTTAGCTACATTTAGTATATAAACGTTTACAGTCTCTGTTTTTATTCATGTGTTTTTGTTAGCTACATTTAGCATATCAACTTTTACATTCTCTGTTTTAATTTATGTGTTTTTGTTAGCTACATTTAGCATATAAACTTTTACAGTCTCTGTTTTAATTTATGTGTTTTTGTTAGCTACATTTAGAATATAAACTTTTACAGTCTCTGTTTTTATTTATGTGTTTTTGTTAGCTACATTTAGTATATAAACTTTTACAGTCTCTGTTTTTATTCATGTGTTTTTGTTAGCTACATTTAGCATTTAAACGTTTACATTCTCTGTTTTTATTCATGTGTTTTTGTTAGCTACATTTAGTATATAAACTTTTATATTCTCTGTTTTTATTTATGTGTTTTTGTTAGCTACATTTAGTATATAAACTTTTATATTCTCTGTTTTTATTCATGTGTTTTTGTTAGCTACATTTAGTATATAAACTTTTATATTCTCTGTTTTTATTCATGTGTTTTTGTTAGCTACATTTAGTACATAAACTTTTATATTCTCTGTTTTTATTCATGTGTTTTTGTTAGCTACATTTAGTATATAAACTTTTACAGTCTCTGTTTTTATTGATGTGTTTTTGTTAGCTACATTTAGCATTTAAACGTTTACATTCTCTGTTTTTATTCATGTGTTTTTGTTAGCTACATTTAGTATATAAACTTTTATATTCTCTGTTTTTATTGATGTGTTTTTGTTAGCTACATTTAGCATTTAAACTTTTACATTCTCTGTTTTTATTGATGTGTTTTTGTTAGCTACATTTAGAATATCAACTTTTATATTCTCTGTTTTTATTCATGTGTTTTTGTTAGCTACATTTAGCATATAAACTTTTACAGTCTCTGTTTTTATTTATGTGTTTTTGTTAGCTACATTTAGAATATAAACTTTTACAGTCTCTGTTTTTATTTATGTGTTTTTGTTAGCTACATTTAGCATATAAACTTTTACAGTCTCTGTTTTTATTTATGTGTTTTTGTTAGCTACATTTAGCATATAAACTTTTACAGTCTCTGTTTTTATTTATGTGTTTTTGTTAGCTACATTTAGAATATAAACTTTTATATTCTCTGTTTTTATTGATGTGTTTTTGTTAGCTACATTTAGAATATAAACTTTTATATTCTCTGTTTTTATTTATGTGTTTTTGTTAGCTACATTTAGAATATAAACTTTTATATTCTCTGTTTTTATTTATGTGTTTTTGTTAGCTACATTTAGTATATAAACTTTTACATTCTCTGTTTTTATTTATGTGTTTTTGTTAGCTACATTTAGAATATAAACTTTTATATTCTCTGTTTTTATTTATGTGTTTTTGTTAGCTACATTTAGAATATAAACTTTTATATTCTCTGTTTTTATTCATGTGTTTTTGTTAGCTACATTTAGAATATAAACTTTTATTTTCTCTGTTTTTATTTATGTGTTTTTGTTAGCTACATTTAGTATATAAACTTTTACAGTCTCTGTTTTTATTTATGTGTTTTTGTTAGCTACATTTAGTATATAAACTTTTATATTCTCTGTTTTTATTCATGTGTTTTTGTTAGCTACATTTAGTATATAAACTTTTACAGTCTCTGTTTTTATTCATGTGTTTTTGTTAGCTACATTTAGTATATAAACTTTTACATTCTCTGTTTTTATTGATGTGTTTTTGTTAGCTACATTTAGTATATAAACTTTTATATTCTCTGTTTTTATTTATGTGTTTTTGTTAGCTACATTTAGAATATAAACTTTTACAGTCTCTGTTTTTATTTATGTGTTTTTGTTAGCTACATTTAGTATATAAACTTTTATATTCTCTGTTTTTATTTATGTGTTTTTGTTAGCTACATTTAGCATATAAACTTTTACAGTCTCTGTTTTTATTTATGTGTTTTTGTTAGCTACATTTAGTATATAAACTTTTATATTCTCTGTTTTTATTCATGTGTTTTTGTTAGCTACATTTAGTATATAAACTTTTATATTCTCTGTTTTTATTTATGTGTTTTTGTTAGCTACATTTAGTATATAAACTTTTATATTCTCTGTTTTTATTCATGTGTTTTTGTTAGCTACATTTAGTATATAAACTTTTATATTCTCTGTTTTTATTCATGTGTTTTTGTTAGCTACATTTAGCATATAAACTTTTACAGTCTCTGTTTTTATTTATGTGTTTTTGTTAGCTACATTTAGTATATAAACTTTTACAGTCTCTGTTTTTATTTATGTGTTTTTGTTAGCTACATTTAGTATATAAACTTTTATATTCTCTGTTTTTATTTATGTGTTTTTGTTAGCTACATTTAGTATATAAACTTTTACAGTCTCTGTTTTTATTTATGTGTTTTTGTTAGCTACATTTAGTATATAAACTTTTATATTCTCTGTTTTTATTTATGTGTTTTTGTTAGCTACATTTAGCATATAAACTTTTACAGTCTCTGTTTTTATTTATGTGTTTTTGTTAGCTACATTTAGCATATAAACTTTTACAGTCTCTGTTTTTATTTATGTGTTTTTGTTAGCTACATTTAGTATATAAACTTTTACAGTCTCTGTTTTTATTTATGTGTTTTTGTTAGCTACATTTAGCATATAAACTTTTACAGTCTCTGTTTTTATTTATGTGTTTTTGTTAGCTACATTTAGCATATAAACTTTTACAGTCTCTGTTTTTATTTATGTGTTTTTGTTAGCTACATTTAGAATATAAACTTTTATATTCTCTGTTTTTATTGATGTGTTTTTGTTAGCTACATTTAGAATATAAACTTTTATATTCTCTGTTTTTATTTATGTGTTTTTGTTAGCTACATTTAGTATATAAACTTTTATATTCTCTGTTTTTATTGATGTGTTTTTGTTAGCTACATTTAGCATATAAACTTTTATATTCTCTGTTTTTATTGATGTGTTTTTGTTAGCTACATTTAGTATATAAACTTTTATATTCTCTGTTCTTATTTATGTGTTTTGTTAGCTATGTAAAGGTTGGTAGTTAAATGATTACTTGGATGTAAAGGTTGGTAGTTAAATGATTACTTGGATGTAAAGGTTGGTAGTTAAATGATTACTTGGATGTAAAGGTTGGTAGTTAAATGATTACTTGGATGTTAAGGTTGGTAGTTAAATGCTTACTTGGATGTAAAGGTTGGTAGTTAAATAATTATGTGGATGTAAAGGTTGGTAGTTAAATGATTACTTGGATGTAAAGGTTGGTAGTTAAATGATTACTTGGATGTAAAGGTTGGTAGTTAAATGATTATGTGGATGTAAAGGTTGGTAGTTAAATGATTACTTGGATGTAAAGGTTGGTAGTTAAATGATTACTTGGATGTAAAGGTTGGTAGTTAAATGATTATGTGGATGTAAAGGTTGGTAGTTAAATGATTATGTGGATGTAAAGGTTGGTAGTTAAATGATTATGTGGATGTAAAGGTTGGTAGTTAAATGATTACTTGGATGTAAAGGTTGGTAGTTAAATGATTATGTGGATGTAAAGGTTGGTAGTTAAATGATTATGTGGATGTAAAGGTTGGTAGTTAAATGATTATGTGGATGTAAAGGTTGGTAGTTAAATGATTATGTGGATGTAAAGGTTGGTAGTTAAATGATTACTTGGATGTAAAGGTTGGTAGTTAAATGATTATGTGGATGTAAAGGTTGGTAGTTAAATGATTATGTGGATGTAAAGGTTGGTAGTTAAATGATTATGTGGATGTAAAGGTTGGTAGTTAAATGATTACTTGGATGTAAAGGTTGGTAGTTAAATGATTACTTGGATGTAAAGGTTGGTAGTTAAATGATTACTTGGATGTAAAGGTTGGTAGTTAAATGATTATGTGGATGTAAAGGTTGGTAGTTAAATGATTATGTGGATGTAAAGGTTGGTAGTTAAATGATTACTTGGATGTAAAGGTTGGTAGTTAAATGATTATGTGGATGTAAAGGTTGGTAGTTAAATGATTACTTGGATGTAAAGGTTGGTAGTTAAATGATTACTTGGATGTAAAGGTTGGTAGTTAAATGATTATGTGGATGTAAAGGTTGGTAGTTAAATGATTACTTGGATGTAAAGGTTGGTAGTTAAATGATTACTTGGATGTAAAGGTTGGTAGTTAAATGATTACTTGGATGTAAAGGTTGGTAGTTAAATGATTACTTGGATGTAAAGGTTGGTAGTTAAATGATTACTTGGATGTAAAGGTTGGTAGTTAAATGATTATGTGGATGTAAAGGTTGGTAGTTAAATGATTATGTTGATGTAAAGGTTGGTAGTTAAATGATTACTTGGATGTAAAGGTTGGTAGTTAAATGATTATGTGGATGTAAAGGTTGGTAGTTAAATGATTATGTGGATGTAAAGGTTGGTAGTTAAATGATTACTTGGATGTAAAGGTTGGTAGTTAAATGATTATGTGGATGTAAAGGTTGGTAGTTAAATGATTATGTGGATGTAAAGGTTGGTAGTTAAATGATTATGTGGATGTAAAGGTTGGTAGTTAAATGATTACTTGGATGTAAAGGTTGGTAGTTAAATGATTACTTGGATGTAAAGGTTGGTAGTTAAATGATTACTTGGATGTAAAGGTTGGTAGTTAAATGATTATGTGGATGTAAAGGTTGGTAGTTAAATGATTATGTGGATGTAAAGGTTGGTAGTTAAATGATTACTTGGATGTAAAGGTTGGTAGTTAAATGATTATGTGGATGTAAAGGTTGGTAGTTAAATGATTACTTGGATGTAAAGGTTGGTAGTTAAATGATTACTTGGATGTAAAGGTTGGTAGTTAAATGATTACTTGGATGTAAAGGTTGGTAGTTAAATAATTATGTGGATGTAAAGGTTGGTAGTTAAATGATTACTTGGATGTAAAGGTTGGTAGTTAAATGATTACTTGGATGTAAAGGTTGGTAGTTAAATGATTATTTGGATGTAAAGGTTGGTAGTTAAATGATTACTTGGATGTAAAGGTTGGTAGTTAAATGATTACTTGGATGTAAAGGTTGGTAGTTAAATGATTATGTGGATGTAAAGGTTGGTAGTTAAATGATTATGTGGATGTAAAGGTTGGTAGTTAAATGATTACTTGGATGTAAAGGTTGGTAGTTAAATGATTATGTGGATGTAAAGGTTGGTAGTTAAATGATTACTTGGATGTAAAGGTTGGTAGTTAAATGATTACTTGGATGTAAAGGTTGGTAGTTAAATGATTACTTGGATGTAAGGGTTGGTAGTTAAATGATTACTTGGATGTAAAGGTTGGTAGTTAAATGATTACTTGGATGTAAAGGTTGGTAGTTAAATGATTATTTGGATGTAAAGGTTGGTAGTTAAATGATTACTTGGATGTAAAGGTTGGTAGTTAAATGATTACTTGGATGTAAAGGTTGGTAGTTAAATGATTACTTGGATGTAAGGGTTGGTAGTTAAATGATTACTTGGATGTAAAGGTTGGTAGTTAAATGATTACTTGGATGTAAAGGTTGGTAGTTAAATGATTATTTGGATGTAAAGGTTGGTAGTTAAATGATTACTTGGATGTAAAGGTTGGTAGTTAAATGATTACTTGGATGTAAAGGTTGGTAGTTAAATGATTATATGGATGTAAAGGTTGGTAGTTAAATGATTATGTGGATGTAAAGGTTGGTAGTTAAATGATTACTTGGATGTAAAGGTTGGTAGTTAAATGATTACTTGGATGTAAAGGTTGGTAGTTAAATGATTACTTGGATGTAAAGGTTGGTAGTTAAATGATTATGTGGATGTAAAGGTTGGTAGTTAAATGATTATGTGGATGTAAAGGTTGGTAGTTAAATGATTACTTGGATGTAAAGGTTGGTAGTTAAATGATTATGTGGATGTAAAGGTTGGTAGTTAAATGATTACTTGGATGTAAAGGTTGGTAGTTAAATGATTACTTGGATGTAAAGGTTGGTAGTTAAATGATTACTTGGATGTAAAGGTTGGTAGTTAAATAATTATGTGGTTGTAAAGGTTGGTAGTTAAATGATTACTTGGATGTAAAGGTTGGTAGTTAAATGATTACTTGGATGTAAAGGTTGGTAGTTAAATGATTATGTGGATGTAAAGGTTGGTAGTTAAATGATTACTTGGATGTAAAGGTTGGTAGTTAAATGATTACTTGGATGTAAAGGTTGGTAGTTAAATGATTATGTGGATGTAAAGGTTGGTAGTTAAATGATTATGTGGATGTAAAGGTTGGTAGTTAAATGATTACTTGGATGTAAAGATTGGTAGTTAAATGATTATGTGGATGTAAAGGTTGGTAGTTAAATGATTACTTGGATGTAAAGGTTGGTAGTTAAATGATTACTTGGATGTAAAGGTTGGTAGTTAAATGATTACTTGGATGTAAGGGTTGGTAGTTAAATGATTACTTGGATGTAAAGGTTGGTAGTTAAATGATTACTTGGATGTAAAGGTTGGTAGTTAAATGATTATTTGGATGTAAAGGTTGGTAGTTAAATGATTACTTGGATGTAAAGGTTGGTAGTTAAATGATTACTTGGATGTAAAGGTTGGTAGTTAAATGATTACTTGGATGTAAAGGTTGGTAGTTAAATGATTATTTGGATGTAAAGGTTGGTAGTTAAATGATTACTTGGATGTAAAGATTGGTAGTTAAATGATTACTTGGATGTAAAGGTTGGTAGTTAAATGATTATGTGGATGTAAAGGTTGGTACTTAAATGATTATGTGGATGTAAAGGTTGGTAGTTAAATGATTACTTGGATGTAAAGGTTGGTAGTTAAATGATTACTTGGATGTAAAGGTTGGTAGTTAAATGATTACTTGGATGTAAAGGTTGGTAGTTAAATGATTATTTGGATGTAAAGGTTGGTAGTTAAATGATTACTTGGATGTAAAGGTTGGTAGTTAAATGATTATTTGGATGTAAAGGTTGGTAGTTAAATGATTACTTGGATGTAAAGGTTGGTAGTTAAATGATTACTTGGATGTAAAGGTTGGTAGTTAAATGATTACTTGGATGTAAAGGTTGGTAGTTAAATGATTATTTGGATGTAAAGGTTGGTAGTTAAATGATTACTTGGATGTAAAGGTTGGTAGTTAAATGATTACTTGGATGTAAAGGTTGGTAGTTAAATGATTACTTGGATGTAAAGGTTGGTAGTGAAATGATTATGTGGATGTAAAGGTTGGTAGTTAAATGATTATGTGGATGTAAAGGTTGGTAGTTAAATGATTATGTGGATGTAAAGGTTGGTAGTTAAATGATTATGTGGATGTAAAGGTTGGTAGTTAAATGATTACTTGGATGTAAAGGTTGGTAGTTAAATGATTATGTGGATGTAAAGGTTGGTAGTTAAATGATTACTTGGATGTAAAGGTTGGTAGTTAAATGATTACTTGGATGTAAAGGTTGGTAGTTAAATGATTACTTGGATGTAAAGGTTGGTAGTTAAATAATTATGTGGATGTAAAGGTTGGTAGTTAAATGA